>NC_134573.1:185321852-185621852 GCF_050947875.1 Dermacentor variabilis | reverse complement strand
ATTGGTATATAACAGGAGTGTGGCACAAAGCAAATACGACCCGAGAAGTTCGTGTCCACATTTACGCCGCGTCGCCTGCGCACAATGCCCTCTGGACGCTGAGACTAGGCGTGACCCCCTCACAAATGCAGTGCAGGAGCTGCCGCGCTTGTCTTCATGCTCACTCGCAACAGCAATGACAGTAGAGGGAGAGAGAGAGAAAAAAACATTTATTTTTATGCTAGCGTCCGGCGCTCAACCCTGGTCGGTCAGCTACCAGTCCTCACCCAACACGTCTCTGACGTGCTGGATAAGCACTGGCAGGAGAATGTTAGTTGCATGGGGTGGTGGAGTGAGCCAGTCCGTCCATGACCGTAGCTTGATGTTAGTGGGAATGCTGGAGAGGGCTGACTGTAGTTTGGGTTGAGTGTGAGGGCAATGCCATAGACAATGCTCTAGGGACGGATAATCCATGCAGTTCGGGCACTTCGGTGGCCCAGGTAGGCCTTGAATATAGTGACGTAAAAAAGGAGTCACTATTGAGTTTGTTTGAAGTCTTCGGAGAATAACACTGTCTTCTCGCGAGAGGTTAGCAGGAGGAGTAATAAAGGCGACGGCATTGGCGCGAAGTTGCTTTAAAATTGATGTGTGCTCCTTGTGCAAAGTCTTTCTGTGTTCCCTTGGGTTAAATTCGGATGGCCATCCATCCACGGGGGATTCGGAAAACTAACTACGCGGGTGAGCTCATGAGCTCGGGAGTTCCCCCCCATGCCTTGGTGCACCGGTATCCACTGCAAGGTAACACAGAGCGAAGGGTGTGCATCCAAGTGACATTGAAGTTGGCTGTGTTATGCTCAGCTGGCAAGTTGTCGCGAAACATGCGGCATGCATCATGGCTATCGGTGCGAATAAAGATGCGTTGGGTAGGATGATGAGGCCCGATGACTGCTTCGAGAATAGTAGGAGCCTCTGCGTCGGAGGGTTCGGCAACTCCTATGTGTACGTTTACATGCTCGTAGTCAGGGTCGACTACTGCAGTTAGACATCTACTCTCCGAGTGACTAGCGTCCGTATAATAATACGTAGTGTCTGGTAGTGGGTTTTCCCTATTTACTATTTTGACTAACTGGCAGCGGCGAGCTTCGTGTTTGTGCGGCTGCGTATGTTGTGGTATGGGTAGGACCGTGAATCTGGGTAGTGAGTCCCATGGTGGTGAATACAACGGTGGAAAAGGGCGTAGTGCACCTTTCTGGTATCCTTGATGTTCGAGTAGTTTGCGCCCTTGTGGGGATGTTTGAAGCCTTTGAATTTGAGCTTGTCTGCAAATTGTAAAAAAAGAGGAGATAATATAGCTCCTTGAGGTCTTCCTTTGTCAGGCATTTTAAATAAATCCGCAGTGATTTGGCCAATACTGATGCTCGCCTCGCGGTTGGAAAGAAACGCTCCTAAGTAATTGTATGTGCGCTCACCACAACCCGCGAGTTCGAGTTCCTCCAATATTGCGGCGTGAGAGACGTTGTCGAAGGCTCCTTTGAGGTCTAGTGCTAGGACTCGTCTCTCGTCACCGTACGGTATATTAGTTAGAATTTCGTCTCTAAGTAGGAGGAACGCGTCCTGGCAAGATAAACCCGTGCGAAATCCTATCATGGAGTCCGTGAATCAGCTTCGCTCTTCCAGGTATCGCTGCAATCTGCTATAAAGAGCCCTTTCGTAGAGCTTACCCAGACAGGACGTGAGCGACACCGGCCGTAGTGTATCAATCGAGGGATTCTTTTTTGGTTTGGGGATCATGATTATTTTAGTCGATTTCCACTCTTGGGGCAAGTCTCCCTTAGCCCAGCACTCGCTATTGAAAATCTTTGTTATTTTCGCTAGGGTTACCGAATTCATGTTTCGAATCATTGCATTTGTGATCGAGTCTGGCCCCGGTGCCGAGTTTTTACCTGCGGATTGTGCCGCCTCATACACTTCCGCGTATGTTATTTCTTCGTCTAATTTAGGGTTCGCCTCCCCCGCGTATTGTCTCCTCGCGTACGACGATCCCGTGGCAGGTGAGGGTCCTACGTACCTTTTCTGAAGAGCATGGACTATATCTTGGTCTGTACCTTCGAAGTTGTCTGCTATAATTTGGAGCTTCTTGTGATTCTCAGTACGCGTGCTCATCGGGTCTAGCATGCTTCGTAGTATTCGCCACGTACTGCTCGTTCCCAGAGTTCCTGATAGGGTGCCACAGAACGTCGCCCACTCGTTTTTAGCGAGCTCGTTAGCGTGGCCATGGACTTGCTCTGCCAAGAGAGCGATGCGTTGTCTCAGGTGTTTGTCTCAGAGTTAGAGGCGCGCTTCAATAGCACAATACAACAGCTGGAAACGCCGCGTCAGTCTGAAGAAATAACCAAAACGATAGCGGCGGCAGATATAAACTCCGTCTCCGCGCAATCTCCGACAACCCAAATCTCAAATAACGCGCAGATAACGGCAGCGCAGATCCAGACAATGATCGCGGAAAACTTGAAAATATTTATACATGAAATGATGACGTTAGTTACCCAAAGGTTAACAGAATTTCAACAACTATGTACGAACGACTTCGAGAAACACAAGGTATTTGTGGCGGAAGAGCTTAAGAGGAAGCTTTAGCTCGAGTGCTCCTATCTAAATACATGTAAAAGGAGAATTCGTTTTTCTCGGCAACCACTGCATCAAATTTGACGAGGTTTGTTGCATTTAAAAGAAAAACTTAAAATCTAGCGACTGTTGGTTTCGAATTTTCGAGTTAGGTCGTCAATCTTTTATTAAAAATTGGCGAAAATCAAAAATTTTCAAAAAACAAAACTATCAAGTTTACAACTCTGTAACTCAACCACTAAAGATTATAATACAATTCTGTGAATTGCATCTAAAATTACATCCATAGCGGACAAAATTGATATGTTACACATGAATATAAAAAAATTTAGTTATAGGGAAATACAACTTTTGTAAAACCGTTGTAACCAACGTAACAAATTCATGTAAGATGTAAAATGACATATTGAATTTGTCCGCTTTGAATGATCTAATGGATGCCGTTTACAGAACCGCGATATCAGTTCTTGATGCATAGCTATCAATTTATAAACTTCGTGCTTCTATTCTTTTCGAACGGTCAAATATTTGAAAATCGTTTTAGGAAAATTCAAGCCCTAAATCGAAATTCCGCTTCCAACAGTCACTAGAATTTAACTTTCTCTTTCAAATGCAACAAATTTCATCAAAATCGGTCCAGGAGTTATCTCATAAAAACGTTTTTGCGTTTTACATGTATTTGAATAAGCCGCGTCGGAGTTGGGCCCGAGCTAAAGCTTCCTCTTAAGGCAGTCTCGAAGGCTGTTCCTACCAAAAAACGCGCAATTGCGATGGGAGCGGGTTAGGCAAAAACTAAAAAAACCCACTGCGTAACAGAATCCGACGGCTCGGACACGGAAACGTCACGGGCTTAAAATAAGAGTGGGAAACATGGCTAATTGCGCTAAGAAATCACAACGAATACAAAATTCAGAACAATTAGAGATATGGCAATGGAACTGCCGCTCCTTCTCCAGGAAAACGGCAGAGTTCCACCAGTTTATCAAAACTCCGGAATCGCTCCGGACGGGATATGTCTGCAGGAGGCCGGGTCCAAGCCGGCCAAACTGCAGGGATACTACACTCTGAGCGATCCTCGAAATTCGAAGGTCGCCACGCTGGTGAGCAAGTCGATAAACGTTCAAATATTAACACTTCGGCAAACTGAGGGAGATACTAATTTCATAGTTATCAGTCTGATGCCAAAGAAACGAAGTAAGGCACACACACTAATCACAAATCTGTACAGCCCTCCCAAAAGCAAAGGGGACGACCTACCCCACATTCTCTCAGCAACAAAAGATTTAGTGGGCACCAGGGATAAGGCGGTGATAGTGGGCGACTTTAATGCACCCCACATACTATGGGGATACGCGAAAACGTCGCCCAAAGGGTTCCTACTCGAGCGCACAGCAACGGCCTCTGGCTTACGGGCAATCAATCAGATCGGCATAGCGACGCACACGGGTAATAGCATCAGCAGAGACACGGCGCCTGACCGTGCCTTTACATATACATTAGAGACGCACAATGGGTTTCCATTGACGAAAACCTGGGAAGCGAACACGACATAATCCGAGTAGCGCTCTCCACGCCCAACATACGGAGAACAATAGGAATGACTAAATTAACTGACTGGCCTCGTTATAGAGAACTCCAGAGAACGCTGGAGGAGTCGGATAAAGCCACGACCAACATGCGAGAATGGACTGAATTCCTTCGACGAGCTCACGCAGACACCACTAAAGCCATTGAGCGTACAGCGGAGGTGCCGGTGATAGACTCTCACATGGTCAGCCTATGGGAAGAGAGGCGGAAACTGGCCAAGAGGTGGAAAAGACAACCAAATAATAAGAAACGGCGTATGGCGCGTAAAGCTGCCGCTTAGCGAGCTAATCGTCTGCGATATGTGGATAAAACTTATAAAAGCAGATCTCCTCAGGTCGATCAAATTTGCTGCCACAGTTTCATATTATTCACGCTTACTCAGTATCCATCACATAGAGATGCATGACATTAAGTTCCAGCTGAGTGGTAAGTACAGAAGCGTGAAAACTGGAAAGGTGAACTGTCAGCGACACAAGAACGGGATATATTCTCAGCACGACGAACTGACAGCAGTTTAGATGGTCGCTTTTGAGGCTAGGCTCAGTTTTCAGGTTTTCTCGCCTTCGCTGAAGATTTTAGTTTTGCATTGTTTCTCTTGCTACCTATATATCTGCTCAAAGATTTACGATAACGCACAACATTAACACAAAATGTTGATGGTCTCGCTCACAAAGCAACTGTCGAGCTTAGCAAACAAATAGGAAGAAAGCAGGTCGTTCGCCAAAGCGATCTTGTATCGGAGAAACACGCTGTTTCTTGTTGGAGAAAACTTGAATTACCGCGGCTGTTTCGCACTTATTAGCCGGAATGAATAAGAATAAAACAAAAGATGACAATGAGAAATCCTACCTAATGTGGTGGAAATGTTGGAGAAGGAGTGGAGACTGAATGGTGACCCGTCGAATGAATGTAGCTCACTTAATTGTTGTTCTTATGTCGTAACGAGTTGGAGAGATTTGCGATGCCTGCAGCCTCCTTGTACCAATTATTTTTGATACTGATGATTTACTTATTGCGCGTGTTAGCACTTCGCAGAAGAGATAAGATAGTAAAAAACAAAGAAAAGAAGAAAACTGAAGAATTAGGGGAGCAAAGCCAGAAAGGAAACATGCTTTTCATTGCAATGCGTTCGGCCCAGCGGGAGAGAAATAAAATACATGGGAAAGGCAAGGACGTTAACTGGAAGAGAAGCTTATGATTTACTTTTCTACAGTGGGGCGCGCACGGCTCCGTCCAGGTGCAAGAAGTGCCTAATATAAAGGCGGCTTCGTATAGTGGTTATCATACGCACAAGACAAGGAACGCAGCAAAGCCTTGGGTACAAGCGAAGAAAGAAAGAGTGCTGTAAATATAAATTATGGTGTCACAACCCTGAAAGAAAGAATGGAACAACGAAGTAAAGGAAAAAAAAAAACGCTGCATCCTGTTTGCTGCGAAAGTGATTCCCTGCACGCATGCCCCAATGTTAGAGCATAGCGTTTTCGACGGGTCATTCCACCGGAGTCACTTTCTTTCTTTATTTGTGTCTTTATGTTTTTTTATTTTTAGTTGCATGTTGGCCTAACGCAGACACGAGGGATTCAGAGGAAATCATTTTCTTCCGGTCTCCTTTGAACTCGTCTCGGCGCGTCAGACACCCCGACCCCAAACCATGAGCGACGCTCGGTCCTCCACTGTTGTTGCTCCTGCTGTGACCACTGCTGCATGATGCGTGCTTCCGGACACCGCGCTGCATTCCTTTCTTGCCGTTTTCCCACAACGGCTTTCTCGTTACACGCTTCGCAAACCCCGCCGACGGACGCGCAGACGCATGCTCAGGGAGTCTGGCAAAGCGGCTTTTCCCTTCGGGGAGACGGCGCGGTTCGCGTTGATGTACAACGAGAGAGCCCGGTTCGCACATCCGTATCTTCTTGGGCGTTGGCAGGCAGTTTTCGTTCCAATTTCTTTTTCCAACCGAAGGTTTTCATATTAAGAGTACCAGAACAAAATAGAGCAGAAAGAAAAGGCAGGGAGGTTAACCAGACGCACGTCCAGTTTGCTACCCGGCACTGAGAAAAGTGGATATAGAGAACAGAGAGGAAGAGACAGCACTAGCTGCGCACGCACATGAAGGTGTGCTCACACTGAGTTTACGAACGGTCGCAGAAACTTATCGATTTGGCGTACTGCAGCAACTACCTTGTTGCTCGCTGCGTCGTCGACGGGCACGGACATGATCGAATAATTTTCGCTTGCAAAAACGGTCTTTGGTCCAGCCGGTTTAATGCTGTCCATACAAGGAAGCGCTGGACACTTTGTTTATTGTTTATTGAGTTTACACAGATAAAATGGAGGAGGCTGGAAAAGAACTACGGAAACCACTTTACAGGCTACCCTCCCTCAAAAACCACGACAAGCATTAAATAACAGCCAACATTTTGTAAATTAAGCAGGAAAATGTGCATGAAATATTGCTAATAGCAACTTAGAGAATGGCAAAAAGAAAAAGAAACATATCAATTGCGCAGCTTACATATCTGACGAAGGAAACAGTGGGCATAAATCCACAACAGATCCATAAACAGATAACAATACGTAAAAAAAAGAACAGTACGGGCATTCGTAGAACACAGCAGACTAGGCAATGCGTCTTCGTTTGGCACGGTCTAGGGTTTTGTATTCTACACATGATGTGACTACTCAGAATTTTCCAAATTTTCTGCCAGCTTGCGATACGTACAGTGCTCATTAAGTGAAGCAGAAGGTGGGAAATTTTAAAGCGGAAGCTTTACTGGCCGGCGAGCTTGCGATTTCGCCGTGGCCATGCTCCGAGGACGCACATGACGTCACACTACGTTTCTCGTCACACCGCGATCCTCGTCGTTGCGCTCGCCTCCGCTCGCTTCGCCAGCTGCGTCGCACGCCTGATAACATGTCGGAGTATTGAAAAGGAGAGCTCGCATGCGCGGCAACCACAGTTTAGGCGGCAGTATGGACGGCGAGAATTCTGATAAGCAGGAGGAGGCCTGGAATCGACATCGGAACGAGATGAAGAGGAAACGAATCACCCAGGAAACAGACTAACAGCGCGCCGAACGACTAGCTAAGCGCCACAACATAGCTACACCACCAGACTAACCTGGACTTGCAATCAAGATTGACCAAGGCTAACCATGCTATGCCTTAGCTTTCGCTACGTATATCCTGGCATAGCCGAGCTAAGCCACTCACAATTTTTGTTTTAGACCCCACCATTGTCTCGAATGAGAAGGTCATTTGAATTATTTTGCGGTAACAGGGGTCCCATCAGCAGTCGGTGTTCCAAGTTCTTCTCTCTCCCTAGTACTGAACGAGAACAATGCTGCTCAGCATAAATAATCTTACGAGTGCTGGGATGACAACAGTATGACGGGGCCTATACCGCTAGCTTGAACGACAATTTTAAAACATGAAGGTTCTGAGGGCAGATAGGCGACTAACGTGATTGTAGAATTTTGTCCTTCTGCATAGTGTGTGGTGCTCTAGGGAAAAGAGGTAGACGGCGCATCAGAGCCCTCGAAGCGATGGCCTGTCGAGATGGAAGGCATTTCAAACTCACACCTGCACCGCTGCCAGTTCGCTGGCCGATGAGCCACCACCAGTGCTTACATTCGGACGTCACAACACGTGCTTGAGGACCACGAAGGCGCCGTACATTAGTCCGGCATCTTTGCTAGTGCTTCCGGCATGTTCTCGCGCCTGCTCGAAGCATATCAACGGCTGTCTTGCGGTGCTCAAGTGTTTTCCCCTGGACAGGTCTGCAAGCACTGCACAAAGGTAACTACTTTCGGACTGGCCATTGGCCGTCTCCGCCAACATCGTAGCTTTCACAGTACTCCTATTATCCTACGAGCTAATAATTACTCTCTATAGCTTTCGTGGCACCTGTCTAACGTATCGCCATAGTGTCTGCAGTCGCCATGCTTCCTTGGCATAATTAGTCAAGAAAAATCTAATTTGTCGCTGCAGACTTTTCAGTCCAGGGTGCGCGACGCCTATCGTGCCGTCATCGGTGTTGTTATTGTAAGTCGCGGGGACGTCACTGTCGTTGTCATTGTGGCGACATCATAATCCCGCCGTAATCCGCAGTCATCGTCGACATCGTTGTCGTCGCTGTCGTGGCCGGGCCAGCTACGATAATTTCGGGTAACTCTCAATTTTTTTTTTGTGACCGTCCAAGTCTTTAGTGAATCAGTGAATGCGCAGTTCTTTCAACTATTATTTGCGAAATCTGGTCATTGCGATGCTTGGCGTGTGCGGACAGAAGTTGAGAAAGAGGAAGCGATGTTATTTCAGCGCCACAAGGCAAAATAAAAAGGTCCTGTTTAAATTTCTTAGATCTCGGAAAGTTATACCGGCGCCCGTGAATGTCGATTCTGTCGTTTTAACAACAAAAGAAGTATCGAAATCACTTGAAAAAATTGCTCAAGGACTTGCGCAACGTTTCAAACATAAATTGCCCTTAAACCTAAAGAAACCTCCCTTGGCAGACGACTTTGAGATAATAACAGCGACAGAGATTGAACGCATTATTAGTTCGCTGCCTGCGTCATCCCCCGGTCCAGATGGAATTACAACAGGAATGCTAAAAGTCTTATTTGATAATGCGCCTCAGGACCTCCTAAACATAATAAATTTCTCTCTCAAGAATGCATGGGTTCCAAGAGAGTGAGATTAGCTAAAATTATTCCACTATTAAAGAAATAATCAGCTGGACTTGACTTAGACAACATAAGACCAATTTCTCTTACTTCCAATGTCGTCAAATTAATAGAAAGAGTTCTTCACGGCCGTATAACAAATTTTATGGAGGATGACACCCTTCTCAGTCCTTGCCAAATTGAATTTCGTCCCGGCCACTCCATATGGTGCGCCCATGTAGACTTAGAGAGCCGCGTTAAACTTGCTCGCCGCAAACGAGAGTACGCAGCTTTGGTGACGCTAGATGTATCAAAAGCATACGACTCTGTAGAACATTGTATTCTATTCGATAAACTTCAGTCTACGAATATCCCAAAATATATAGCCGCTTGGATCTATGAATTTATAAGAGATAGAGAGTTTTATTGTTACCAACACGGTATTTCGACGTCCAAACACAAGCAGACAAGAGGTGTACCACAGGGTTCCGTTCTTTCCCCTATATTATTTAATATTTTGCTAATCACAATTCCTTTGTGTCCAGAAGTACATGTTTATGTTTACGCGGACGATATCGCATTTTTTACGTCCGCAAATAATATACATTCACTACAACAGTCGTCGCAGAATTACTTAGGAATGCTGGAGACATGGCTAGAGGGGTTATGCATGTCGTTAAATATTAGCTAAAGTGCGGTATTGGTATTCCCATTAACGGCACAGGTGCAAATTACTTTACAATACCGACAGGAAATCATTCCTCAGGTTGACGAAGTCAAGTACCTTGGTGTCATTTACGATGGCAAACTCACCTGGCGCAGTCACATTGAACATACTAAAACAAACGCAGAACGAGCCGTAGCTATGCTCCACCGGCTCAGCCACCGTCGCTCTGGACTACGCAGGGATACCTTACTGATGATCTATAAAATGTATGTTCGGCCCATATTAGAATTCGGCTGCGTGATACTTTCCGGTGGCCCCGCCTACAAAATTAAACCTCTCATACTTTTAGAAAGAGAAGCTCTACGGTCATGCCTCGGGCTTCCTAGATTTGTTGCCAACGCTGTTTTATATCAGGAAGCTCATATACCCACCCTAGATTGCAGATTCCGCATGCTTACGGTTCAGACATTTTTAAAAATTTATGAGTTTTCAAAAAGACGTACGCAATATGCCTTTATCACTGAACCTGCTGAGTTTTTCCAAGTATCGTGGTCGAGATTGTACAGCCCTCAGATAGTATTCGTACAAGCACAGTTACAAAAACTGGATGTATCCATACGCCAAGTTTACCATTCAAATTATGCCTTTACAGACCTCGAAATTGAGTTCGAGGACATATTTCCTAATCATGCTAAACTAATACCAAGGCGATATTTAATTAATATCTTACACGGTCACCTGCACCAGCGAACCACTGACAACGTAGTAGCTACTGACGCTTCTGTTTGCAAAGAGAAGGCAGGAATGGGGATCTTCTCTGAATCTCTTCAATGGTCCTACTCCCTTCGCCTTCCCGACTTCACACCTATATTTCAGGCAGAATTATTAGCGATTATATTAGCATTACGAAACCTCCCCCCAAAAGACCCATTAGCTGTTATCGTGACCGACTCGCTATCTGTATGCACAGCACTAACTGCATCATTAAATTCAGCAGTTCAAAGAACATTTCGTTCGATGATACCTCCGTACTTACGAAAAGTATGTTTGCTTTGGGTACCGGGACATCGTGGGTTGCACTTGAATGAAATGGCAGATTCACTCGCACGAGCATCCCTTAACGGCCCTATCATATCTGTTTTGCCGACATCAGCTTATGTCACCGCGGCAAGGTACAGAAATTTCGCTATATCTCAAAATTCTGCAATATCCATGCTAACACCGTGTTCTGAATTCCACCATTTTGGCTTCCCATGGAATATTAATTGGTGTCCTTCAAGGCAACTGGAAGTATCTTTTACAAAATTGAGATGCCGTATACCTCCTCCAAATTTTTACTTACACAGGTCTGGTCTCGCGATGTCCCCTCTATGTTCTTATTGCAGTGCACCTGAAACTATCGAACATTATTTTCTCTCATGCCGCCGCTTTCTAAGACAAAGAAGAATATTAGAATACTCATTTACCAAACTTGGCGTATCACTAACCTCGACAAACATTCTTTTTTTTGGGGCAACTTCACTGGGAACCAGCCACAGGGATGCTTTTCTTGCTGTTTACAATTTTATTAGAGAGACAAAAAGAGTACCTTGCTGATTTTCTACAATTATCCATACTTTCTATTACTTCATTTCTTTACGTTAAATTATTTTATCAAAATTCTTACCAATACTTTCATTGCAAGTCTAAATTACAGTTCTGTCGTCCCACGCTCCACTATTCAAATCTAGTTTCTCTATACTTCTAACCTTACGGAAAACCGCCTACTTCTTGGCCGATCCCCCATAGTGGGTACGCGCCACTGTCTGGGACACAAGACAAGACAAGACAAAAACGCGCGAAGTTCCATTGTGAGTGACTGTGACATCTCAGTCAGATTGCCTTCATCTACAGGCATGTATTAACCGGCAGATAATAACTCCTGAGGACGTCACGAGCTTAAAAACCGACCTAGTGCAACTCAGCCCTTGCTGTAAGGCCTGGTACATAGAGATTAACCTGGAAAAAAACAAAGCTTGGGAATTTTTCTGCACTTACTAGTACTCCTCTAAACGACTAGACAATAAACAATACAGTTATAGAGTGCAAATGTTCTAATACCTGGGCGTATATTTAACACATACAATACATAACAAAGAAGGCATTCAAGAAATGAGGGTTAATCAAACATCGTTTGTGTCCTGCCAACTCAGATACGAAACTTCAAGTTTACAGATTTCTCATCAACTTTTTCTTAGAATATGCATCCATAATATGGCATGCAAGCACTGTTATTTACAGAACTGCATCGAGTCGGTACAGAACAAGGCGGTAAGATTCATACTTTCCTCATATTCACCACATGTGAGCGTATCACTGTGAAAAAAATGCATCAATGTTACCGCCCTGAACACGGGACGCAAATATTCGCGTTTAGCACTCTTTCATTCTGCAAACAATCGAATGAAGCCAGCCCATCACGTTTCATCCAGGCGGGATCATGAACATAAAGTGCAAAACCGTAACTAGGCTGGCTTCACAAGCATCAATTGAAGGGGGAGGTAAGACACTAAGGCAACCAGTAGGCAAGCTGTCCCAAGTAACAATGGACCTAACAAAGAAACGACAAAGAATAAAAGCGGCCAGCTCAAGAGATCGGACAAAATTTGCGGAACTGTCAAAACTGATGAAGGAGAAAATAAGGAATATTCGGAATTATAACGTGGGAAAGACTGAGGAAGCAGTAAAATATGGACGGAGCATGAAATCATTGAGAAGGAAATTTGGCATAGGACAAACCAAGTTGTATGCACTGAAAGATAAGCAGGGTAATATCATCAGCAATCTCGATGATATAATGAAAGCAGCAGAATAATTCTACACTGACCTGTACAGTAAAAAAAGCACCCACGATACATCCATTCGGAGTAGTAATGAACAAGGGACAGAGGCTCCTTCTATAACTTGCGATGAAGTTAGAAGGGCCTTGCAAGATATTAAACGGGGACAAGCGGCAGGAGAAGATGGCATACCAGTCGATTTAATCAAAGATGGAGGAGACATAATGCTTGAAAAACTAGCGGCCCTTGATACGAAATCTCTCACGACTTGAAGGTTCTCAGAAAACTGGAAGAATGCCAATATTATACTAATCCACAAAAAGGGAGAAGTAAGGAATTGAAAAATTATAAGTCTATGAGCTTACTTTCAGTAATTTATAAAATATTCACAAATATAATCTCCAATGGGATAAGGGCAACACTGGACTTCAGTCAACCAAGGGAACAGGCTGGTTTCAGGAAGGGAAACTCTGCAATGGATCACACCCATGTCATTAACAGAGTACAATCAGCCCCTCTATATGGCTTTCATAAATTACAAAAAAGCATTTGATTCAGTAGAGATACAAGCAGTCATAGAGGTATTGCATAATCAAGGAGCACAGCACGCTTACGTAAATATCTTGGAGAGTATCTGCAGAGATTCCACAGCTACCTTAATTCTCCACAAGTAGGGAGCTATACCTATAAATAAAGGTGTCACACAAAGAGACGCAATCTCTCCAATGCTTTTCAGCTGCGTGCTTGAAAGAAGTATTCACGCTATTAAACTGGGAAGGCTTAGGGGCGAGCATCGACGGCAAATACCTCAGCAATCCTCGATTCGCAGATGACATTTTCCTGCTCAGTAACACTGGGAGCGCGTTGCGGAAAACGACTGAGGACCTTAAAAGCGAGAGTATGATAGTAGGGTTGACGATTAGTATGCAGAGGACAAAGATAGTTATCAATAGCCGGGCAATGAAACAAGAGTTCAGGATCGCCAGTAGGCCTCTAGAGTGTGTGAAGAAGTACGTTTACTTAGGTCAATTAGTCATAGGGAACCCGATCATGAGAAGGAAATTCACAGAAGAATAGAAATTGGTTGGATCGCATGCGGCAGACATTGCCAGCTCCTGACTGGAAGCTTACCTTTATCATTAAAAGAAAGGTGCACAATCAGTACGTTCTACTGGTGCTAAAATATGGGACAGAAACTTGGAGACTGACAAAGAAGCTCGTAAACAAGTTAGGGACCGCGCAAAGAGATGGAACGAAGAATGTTAAGCGTAACGTTAAGAGACAGAAAGAGAGCGGTTTGGATTAGAGAGCAAACGCGTATAGCCAATAATCTAATTGATATTAGGAGAGAAGAATTGCGTCCGACAGGTCAGGTAATGCGCAGATTAGATAACTGGTGCACCATTACGGTTGCATAAAGGGTGCCAAGAGAAATGAAGAGCAGCCGAGGATGGCAGAAGACTAGGTGGGGTGATGAAATTAAGAAATTTGCAGGCGCCAGTTGGAATCGGTTGGCACAGGACAGGGGTAATTGGAGATCGCAGGGAGAGGCTTTCGTCCTGCAGTACACATAAAGTAGGCTGATCATCATGATGCTAATAATACGTGCTCGCACGCTAAATTATTAATGTTCACCTTTAGTGCAATCCATAAACGAGTGGAACGCGCGTTACTAAAAAGTATTGTCAGTTGGACTGACAATGAAGGGAACTTCTAGAACATCTCCTCCATGAATAACAGCTGTTTTTAAGTTTAGGTTTTTTTTAGAGTTGCATAACATTTCGTTTTTTTTCCTGCTATTTCTACTCCCATACAGTCGAATGTGTAACTCAACCTTCAAATTATAATACCTTACTTACGATTTGCGGGATTCATATCAGTGTTCTTTTTCTGTCCTTTTGTGTACTTGGTAGTTATGAGCATTTGGAATTGTGTAATATTTGTCTCGTTACGCCTGATGTAATTGTGAACAGCACTTCGAATGCCTCGTTAAATGTCCTTTATACCATGGGGCTTACCTTTTACACAATTCGAATTTGTTTTTATTTGTATTATCTTTCTTTTTACTTTTGTTCATGTGTTTTTATATTTGACAGTTATTTTGTATTGCAGCCGCCTTCCCCCCTTATGTAATGCCCTCTAAGTTCTTTAGGGTACGTAAATAAATAAATAAATAAATAAATAAGTGAACAAGTCTCTCTCAGTGGTCTCTCGTAGACATGGTTCAACTTTTTGAGAAAGAGCGCCTCCGGTACAGTGTCCGGAGACACGTATAATGCAGATAAACTAACGCGATGCTGCATACATCCGAAAAATAAAACCCGAGTTTTGCTTCTGTTTTTAATGTTATTGTTGGCGTGTTCAAGGCTAACTTGGATTAGCTGTTCCCTTAAGTATTACGTCGTTTTTAGAAACTTGACAAGAAGAAATCTACACCAAGGCAATGTTCTCAATGTATAATTTTGTTCACCTCTTCAGTTCTTTCTCTTTTACCACGTCATCAACTTTCTCATGCAGGTATGCGCGTTCTGCAGGCAAGGTTTATTAACTTCTAACAGTCATCAATTACAAGCAAGAGGAGACATCTGTAGTATTCCGGTTTGGAAGAAAGTCATGAGCGTGTTTGAAGTCTTTATAAGCTGGCGCTTTGCCTAAAGGTCTGCTATATTACAGGTTGTAGAGGTCATGATATTTGCAGTGGGCCTGGGAGAGATAACGAGTAAGTCATTTCCTGCGGAAAACTAACAGGTGATGAAAATAAAAGAAACTTGATGCTACGTTGCTACTAGTACTTCTCATCAAGCACATATGTGGAAAGCAGAAACCTCTGTGGGACGCCGCGGAGCTTCCTTGCATCTGCACCTGCAGCGATTAGGGACATTCCTGACCGTCTGCAGAGTTCCTGAAGTGTGGCGTACTCGTAAACATAGGTAGTTACAGTCTTGTTTGTAAAGTCATGCTTCAAGGTCTTATACGTTTTTAACACCAAACTAGCCTTAAACCACACTGCATCATATTAGGGCGCATCAGTGTGTTTACCTTGGCGGTGTGAAAAAAATCACATTCAACCCACCGCGGTATCTCAGTGGATATATGGCGTCGCGCTGTTGAGCTAGAGGTCACAGGTTGGATCCTCGCCACGCTTGTCCGCATTTCGATGGGGGCGGAATGTAAAAACGGTCATGTACTTAGATTCAGAGAGAGAGATAGGAAAGGTAGGGTGGTTAACCAGAGGCAAGTTTCCGGTTTGCTACCCTGCACTGGGGTGGGGGATACAGGCGTTGGAAAGAGGGCAAAGAGAGAAAATTGCTGGCTCTCCCGTAATCGAGAGTAGATGTAAGCATGAGATGGTTACCGGCAAAGCAGATTGGTTGGAGATGATACTAGCCCCAGTCTTAAAATGTGGTGGGGTGTGCTATTGCGAACATGCACTACACCCATCAATCACACCACACCACGCCATGTTGTGCACTGGTCCATATGGATGCAATAGTTTCCTGTCACAGAGAGAACCTCATTGCAAGCATCATCTCGGTGAAACGGCCATTCGCAGCGCGCCGGACGCCGCGCGGAACTCGCGGGCCGCTGGCGTTGAATGGAGCACTACGCGCCACAAGATGACAACAAGTGTATAGTGAACTGTACCTATGTTTTGAACATCCCCCCCTCCCCCACCTGGAAATGACAAATAAAGCTTCAGCGTACTAGAAGTTACAGGTTGAGCGATATTGTGAACAATAATTACGAAGAACGCGGAAGCAATACTTTCTGTAACTTGTTTGGGAAGTAACTAGCGTATGTAATGCCGTATTGACTGGTTGCCCCGATGATCTCGTTTTCTTCTTGCAATATGCCCAGTTGTCGTTTGAGTGCCCGGATGTTCTCGTACGACTGCGCGCATAACGCCTCTGGCTTTTTGTTCAAGGTCACTTGAAGGTCGCCGACAACGGGAGCTAAAAGCATTTCATGCTTAAGAAAAATAGGAACAGGAAAAGGAACAGGCCCCCTATAGCGTACAACTATTCCAAACTGTTTTTATTTCCACCTCCTGGCGTCAAATTTACGTAACCACCGACGCAAGCGTCGGGCCGTAATGCGCAGTGTTGTTTAAAAAGCCCAATTAAACGCGCTCCTCGTTTAATAATAATCATAATAATACCCTTTATCTCATAAAAATATTACACATTCGAAAAACCGGTCAGCCCAAGCCATGAAGGCTGGTCGGGCGACAAGTGCTCAAAAAAATAAAATAAAGCAAGGTTAGCAAGCTATAAGGTGAAGCAATTTACAAATCAAAAAACAAACTACAGCGAGAAAGGAGGCTACAATAGAAAAGCAAAGTACCACAAACAAAACGTGAGCTACGAGCAAACGCAAGCTAGAAAAGATATGAAGTGAAACAAACAAGGATACAGACCAATCTAGACCAAACGAAACTAATTCAAACTATAGGACGGGCTCTAATGACACCTAAACAGAAGAATAATTCGTTTTGAAATACAGTTTGAGTGTCCGTTTTGATGAGATGGAGTACAGTTCAGTGGGTAAAGAATTAAAAACGTTACAAACATAATATTTTCTGGTATAACGACCAAAACAGGTATAACACCGCGGGGTAGTGAACGTATTGTGGTGTCTCAGTGGTCTGGTGGCAATCAACGGAAAAAGAAAATCACTGTTCCAAAAATGCTTTATCACTACAGTTTGAAAAAATAATGCTTCAAATGAGGGTAACTGCAAAAAGAAAAATATATTATTATTTCGGGGAATGGTCTCATTGCATGCAGCATTGCGAAGAACAGATTTCCGAATAGAATTCAATTTTGCGCGCCATGTAAATGAACAGTGATAAAATATAGTAATTCCGTATCTAAGACAGCTGTACACAAGTGCGTGAACAATGACTTTCCGGACAGAAAACGGGAACAGGTAACTAGAGTTATACAGAAGACAGGATACTGTACGTAGCTTTTTGCTAATACCGGTAAAATGAGTGTTTCATGTCATATCAGGATCAAACATGGTGCCTAAATATTTTACATCAGTTGCGAACTCTAATGGTATGAATTTGCAGTTTATAAAATTAGAGTCGTGAACAAAAAATGGCACAGGACGAGAAATTTTTTTATGGGGATTATCAAAACAAACTAGTTTAGTCTTTTGTCTATTAATTGCAATTCCGTTACTTGTACACCAATCCATTACAGACGTGGCATCTGCTTGAAGGTTATAAACGCGTGTATTAAATGAGGCATGAGTTGGCAGAAGGACAGTGTCATCGGCGTACTGGAATATGCGGCATTTTGATACAAATTGAGGCAAATCAGTGACGTATCGGTTAAATAAAAGTGGAGACAAAACAGACCCTTGGGGAATACCCGACTTTAACATTACTTTTGTACTGGAATAGTCACCTATGCGCACCACCTGAGAGCGATTGCTAAAATAACTAGACAATAACTTTATAAATGGGCCCCTGAAGCCAATTCTAGCTTGCTTATTAAGAAGTAATGTGTGAATAACGGAATCGAAAGCCTTACTTGCATCTAAAAAAAAAGAGCCCATACGAATTCATTAATATCAAAAGCTGAATAGATAGTGTCCGTAAATTCTTATAGTAGTGAAATATTGCTTTTTCCCTGGATAAAACCAAACTGTGCTTGTGACAGAACATTATTTTTATTCAGGAAATTGGTCATCGTTACGAGCCGGTGTTTTTCAATTATTTGACTGATTGCAGGCAGAATGGAAATCGGTCTGTAGTTCTCTTCCTTGCTATGAGAACCACTCTTATAAAGCGGCTTAACCACAGTCACCTTTGAATCGTCGGGAATAACGCAATGATTTATATACCCATTAATAATGAAAGGAAGGACGGATTCAATCACAGAAAAATTACGTTGAATATCATGTATGGAGATACCGTCTATACCAGGTGATTTCTTAGGTCTAAAGCTAAATAAGATGCTGTGCAAGTCTCCTGCAGTAACCGGTGGCAAGAATGCCGATCGTACAGTATTAGGAAGAGCGCTAGATGCATCTGGAGCAAAAGGCTGTAGATGTGAAGACACTAGAGAAAAAGAGTAATTAAATTCTTGAACGGCTGACGTGTGGTTGCTGAACTGTTTTGCGAATACATCTTCTAAACGCTGATTGGTGTTCCGTCCGAATACTTCACTAATAGCTGACCATGTCTTTTTGGTGGAGTGTTTGCTTTCATAAAAGGTCTTAGTATAATACTGACGCCTTGACGACCGAATCATGGCTTTTACCCTGTTCCGGAGCGATCTATACAGATCTCTAAGGTGTCTATTGTTTGGGCAACGCTTACAACGTGCACAAAGGGTATCTTTTTCTTTAATAGCCGTCAGTATATCGCACGTTAGCCATGGAAGTTTGGGGTCGCGTTTTTTCACGGCGATTGTTTTCTGGGCGGTAATTTTTAAAGAACGGATTGCATCAACAAAACGCGTATAAGCGGTGGACGTCGTGACATTACGTAAAAATTTGGTCCAATCATAATTGGCCACAAGATTGTCAAATTTAGCGATATCAAGGATGTTTAGGCGATGAAGGTTAGGGGGAGATCTAAAGAGAACTTGAAACGCAAGATGACCGCCTACAATATAATGATCGGCCAGTTTACACTTGACTACCGCTGAAACGGCGCTAGCCAATGGGGTTCTTACATTCACATGGTCAAGGCAAGATGACACCATTTTGCTTCCAATTTATTCCTCTATGTATTCCTATAGGAGGTCACTTTCTTTTGCGTTCAAAGAGAATAGCATCGCCTACATTAAACAGATTTTCTGATCGAATTGGCTGACAAGAGGGCGAGGAGCACGGTGAAGTCGAGAGGGATGCGATGGGGCCGAACCAGAACAGTGAACGTAGATAACCGACTGGAGAGGGCAGTGCCGACGTCTGTGATTGATCCGCTTCCCCTTACTTAGCTTGCGGTGTATTGTCGGAAATGGCGGTGGCGTGCAGCAGAACGTTAAAATGCCGCCAGAACGGATCGCCAGCAAAGAATAGTTGGCAGAGGGATGTCACATACGTGCCGAAAGGGCTCGATAGCGTTATAGTGTCACGGAAAAAGGTTTATTGTACGCAAATAAATCTATGCTCCGCGGCCACTCCAAGTTGATAGTGAGCAATCCGTGGGCAGCCATCTTCTAATCCTTTCAGAATAGGGCAGCCTCCTCCCACGCAGAAAAAAAAAACAGTTTTGTTCGGCATATTAATGCTTCAAGTCGTACACGTCACTTTGACGCTATGAGTTGTCGCGGTTTTGTGACGTCGCGTGACAGACAGGCCAAGTGGGCACAGCACGAGAACATTTGGCCAATGGCAGAGTATTCTGGCGTAAAAAAAACTAATGAAAAATAATTATTTTTCTTTTGTTCAGTGTAATCATGCATAATCAATGAGCACACATCATATCAGATGGGGCGTTTTCGCGGTTTTTCTGATGTCACGTGAGAGACAGGCGAAGTGGGGGGTGGACGAAATTTTTTTTACGAATCATGGAGGCTCATTGAAGAATTGGAACAGAAAAGATTGGAATAGTTATACATTATAGCGTCCCAGGTAACAGCAAAGGCGTTCCATTCACAGGCGTTCACACAGGCCGGTCGATCTGGAGTAGCGCATGAACAGCCTTCTGATGCGATGGTAAGTCGCGTCGATGTTGCAAAATTCTTTCTTCCGACAGAGGCTTGTCGTCCAACTGGTTCAGCACGACGGAAAGCGATTGTCTCTGCACACTGTAGGCGTGCACTAGCACAAAATACGCTGAATTGTTTTCGCGTCGCTGCAATCGCCACATGCTGCAGTGTCGGCCATCCCTATGCAGAACGCGTAGGTATTGGTGAACGCGACGCCCAACAATAGCCTACAGAGAAGGGTCGCGTCTCATCGGGGAAGTCTAGGTCGAAGTCGAAGGCTTAAGGTTTTATCCAGGCTGTATAAACGCGGGTGCATAAAATGCGGCTCCTCCCACTCTGATGTAGTGCACTGGCGTGCAAGGCGCACGTTAAAACACCCCAGGTAGTCAAAATACATCAGAGTACCCCACTACGGCGTGCCTCATAATCAAATCGAATTGTGCTTTTGGCACATAACCCCCCGGAAGTAATTTTTACAGCGAAGCTGGGCATATGGCTAGGTTCGGGAAAAAATTGCGTTCCTCTATCGGGGCGTTTAGATCGAGAATTTCTCGCCATATGTGGGCCGATACCGAAGATAGTGCAATACTGGGCTGACCCACGGCGGAGGTGAAGCAGGCTTTAAGCACTTCACCAACTTGCAAAAATAAGTTTAATACCTTCGATCCGAATACAACCCGTATCAGACATTAAGCTGATAGGAACACATGCTATACTATGACCCGCGTCGGCCATGCCTACGTTCGCACCGCCCTCTCTTTGTTGGCGTTCCAAGCTCTTGTGCATTTCCTCTCCTTTCCTTGCACTCTCCCGTGGTGGCGGTACCGTAAGCGTGCGGCCCGCCAGCACCACGCGGAGGAAAAAAAAAATGCGAACCGTCCATGTGGTCCCGATCCCCCGAACTTGGAACGTTTCACCAGAGGAAAGGCGAGGTTTCAGAGCGAGTTTGTGGGGAAGCAATTTTGTGTGGCCTGTGTTGTGTGTGACAGCTTGTGGTTTTTGAGTGCTCTCATAACCGCTACTGCACAGCTGGACGTCGACCAACGCGCGATCACCTTGGCTACGGTGAAGCAGTGTGTGCCCTCGGAGTGCGGCGCGTGTCGCTTCTAGCGCTGTAACTCGTTAGCAAATGGTGTCGTGCCGCGTTTTGCAACTATACATGGGTATGTATACCTCCCGGTGCCTTGTCATCTTCCGAAGCTCAACATCGTGGAGGAGCGACTAGTCGCGCCGCGCCTTTCATTTGTGTGCATATGGTGTTTGATGCACGGCAATGGACAGTTCGCCACTAAGGGGCCCACACACACGACTTCGCGGGTCATCCACCTTCAAAGAGTGGAATGGCACTGAATTTTTTAGAGATAATATTCAGTGGAGTTGGCCACGAAGCTCCTCGCGCGCGCGAACTCCTTGTGGCTTCTTAGAGCACTTAGGGCTTGAACCCTGACTGCTCTATACTCCGTTTCATACTTATAGGGCAACGCTACGGAAGCTGCACGAGTTGTGTACTCACAGAAGTGTCACTGCACGCGTTTAGCAAAACAGCCGTTTTTTGATCTGCGACGCTTTCTGCAAAATTGCAACTTCATATATTACAACTTGTGTATGTAAGGCTACGTCAAATTACGTATTATTTGTGCGCCTTAGTGATTCCAGTATGCGGCGTAATATGATTTGGTCGCGTGCAGGCAGTGCGCTGAGGCCGCTAGTCACAGAAATCATTAGCTCTGTGCTTTCGCTGGTAAATAGGCTATCTGCGACGCCTTCCATGTAGTAGTTAGGTCACGTTTTGGGGCTTAAATGTATGCGACCTAGTGTTGTATGGAATTTCAATACGCACCACTACACCTTACTTTCATATCTGACGCGCAATTGGTATTTTGTCGCGGATGCACACAGTGAGAAAAGTCTCTTCAGGCTTTGTAGCGTTGCTTGCTATCTAGCAAACTGACAACTTCCATATATGGTCTGTAAATAGGCTTTTCCACCACTCATGTATTGTCTTTTCCTTCCAATTTTCCCCACCTATCCAAGATTTGCAGGATCACAAACGATGCTAGATAGTCAGCCTGAAGTATGCTTGGCGTAACATTGACCCCAACAATGTGTGGGATCCGCATAAGTCTTCTCAAATAAAACAACTTACAAATCTAGTGGACTGGTCCAGATTTATTTGCGTTTCTCCTGCGTCCAGATTTCTGCAAAGATAGCAGAAGGAGCACGAAGGACGGCAATTAAAGTAAATGTGTACGCTACCTAGCGTCTCATGCAGCCTTCATGTTCGTGTGCGCCCTTTAGTTCCTACTGTCAGTTTTGTCCAACTTCAAGTGACAAGTATGTTATCGCGAATATTTTAATAAATCAAGCGTGTCTATGTTACATTAAGAAGGTTGAGCCTTCCGATGAATCATGCAGCATTACTCAAACGAGGTGTATGCTCTGCTACTACATGCTACGGGTGCACTAACGATGAAAGTGGGAGAGACGTAACTTCGAGCTGTATCTCTCGGCATAGGTTGCTTCACGGCATCCTTTCTGTTCAGACTGCCGAAAACTGCCACACGTTTCCCCATACATCTGGAAACTGCCCTTTTCTTCGGTGCAGCTGATCTTGCGACGCCGACGAGCATAAGTTGTTTACCACAGGTACATATTATATATAGAATCAGTACAAGCCGTCACTGCTTTTTTGACCGTTTGGCTTGTTGGTACCACACTCTGGCTAACTGTAACCACTAACCTACTGTTCACGCCGTGCTGTCGGCACTTTCTTTAATGTATAATACTTAATTCAAGGTACCTGGCATGTGTCTGGAAAGATCGAACACAATCGTCTTTTTTCTTTTCTGTTGCCTTGCAGTCATTTAAGGAAATAGCTGTGGGACTGAAGACTCCAGCAATGCTTTATTTGCAGACGCCCCAACAATGAGAACTTTCAATATACTTCATACAGAAGGTAAAGCTTTAATAGATGGGCTTAAGCGCACGTGACATTTTATTCCCGCGAGGACACCGGATATTCAGGAGCGAGGTGTTTCGGCTCCAGTTCTTTCATGGTACGGAAATGATGTGCCAATGGCGAGATGCGTGGGCGTTTGATCTGGGCGAAGCGGGGTCGATGACGCGCAGCAGGTTCTGTCAAGGTTGAACTCCTTCCTCGTTGTTAGTCTTGCCCATATATGCGTTGTGACGGCCATCAGCTTTCTCTACCGCACTTTATAAGATGACGCTCGGGTGGAGTAGCAGCCAGCAGACGTTGAAAGCCTCGGTCCGTCTGCAGCTAGCAACGCTCCCCCGCTTCCTCCTTGCGAATAAAGCAAGAAGCTTGAAAATTTCTTGCATGAACCTGATGCCTAGATATTTTGTATCGCTAAAATACACAGAATTGTTCGTGTCTGGTCCCTTGAATGTAATTTTACCTGCTTTTCATGTGATTTTCGCACTCATGATTGAGTCCGATGGTGCACCATAATACGAGATTTGATTTCATCAGGAGCAGTCTTGCCGCGAAAAATATCGAATAGTAGAAAATAGTGCAAAACTAAAAAAAGTTAACTAGAAACAAGTGTGGGAGGGAGAACATTGATACGAAAAAGAATGAAAGAACGCAGGCACACTGAGAAACCATATTCTGAAACTACGTAAACAAATGTGTTATCACCTCGCTTTTCAGTGCGTTTTACCAAACTTTCAGGCATATAACTCCGTCGTCGTTCTGTCATAAATGTTGTTCGAAAAATTATAGTTCTTGCGTTTGCCTCCCTCAACCCTTAACGGTATTTTGTGTTTCCTTCTTGTCACATTTTCTAATTATTATTTTCGAGGAGCCAGGACACGAATAAGGAAAGCAAAATCAAGCGCTACGTAAAATGTGTAGCTCGCCGTCAGAGCCACGTTGCTAATTCTCCCTCAGAGATAAGGCTTTCAAAGATAAAAAGTTACGCACATAGAGACCATAGGTGCCTTCGTATCTGTGGTCTTAATGCGCTCGTTTTTCTCTTGACGCCATGCGTCGAACACGAGGTGTGCAAAGTTGCGATTCGGAGCACGGATTAACCCAGCGCAGTCGACGCAAGCTTCTTTAATCCCTCATCTAATCCTCATTTCGTGTGTGTATTTAGCCTCCAGGTCGTCGTGGAATGTTTCCATGGCAGGAGAAGCACAGAAGATATATTCTTCGTATAAAACTGACAGGTCTTACTGCTAATGTCCGAGTTGATAAACTGCTCTGTCGCAAGTTCGCGCCACTTCAGCCCGGTCCTGGTCTCTACCGGCCAGTAGATACAGGCAACTGGGCGTCACGCAGCAAGGGTTCACCAGATGAACTGGCGAAGGGTGCAAATGAACCCGCACTTCTTGGGCCAAGTAGACCTGCAGTGTAAATGAACGCGGCTATAGCTCCATGCTCGTGGGCAATGCCGAGAAAACAAATCCAAAATTTTTTTCATAAGGTGAGCTAAGGTCCACCCATACGCGATATTTTATATCCATACTTAATTTTACAAAGCAGGATGTGTTGCCTTAAAATATATCCCAAAGTAGCCCAGATAACAGGTAGAGTGTACAGTAAACTGGAAGATAATTCGATTTGTTCTAGACTACACAAGGAATTGGGGGAAGCACAGATGCAGCATACAAGGAGAATGTTACATGGTCCACACAGAATGCAGTGTCCCCATGCCAACAGATATATTACAACTGCGAGGGCTAGCGGCCTTCCAGAGATTTCTGGAAAGGAGTAATAATGATCGAAATTATTGATTGCCCTGTGTATTCACTTCTGGGCCTGAATTCATGTGAATTTGGTGACCTGATTTTATGTTCTATGGTGTTTTATGTGATTTATGTTGTGAAGTGTCCTTGCTGTATTTGTGTGAGTTGGTTTTACCATTTAGTGTGCTTCATGCTACCTCTTGTGGAGTAATATTTTCTGCTTTCAAGTGTAATGACTTTACACCGGAGTGTGTTTTATATTATGGCTGTTGGGAACTGCCTTAAGCGAATTTATGTCACTTGACTTCAAGGCTGACTTTTTCGCTCTTGTTAACTTTTTCTTGTTCATAGCCTGCTTGTTATTTAATTTCGAGTATATATTCGTAAAAATAGGAGTACATGGAACCACTTACCTGTTCCAACATCTCCTAGATATTGTTTATTAAAAAAAATCTCGTGACTGAGTGACTGGCGCAAAAAAATAAAGAAATAAAACCGCAAGAACAACAACGCCTTCACAGCCTTATGCGCAGACGAATGGTGAGGCGCTCCAGTGTTCGTTGTGTGCAGAATGGCCAGACGTCCGAACGGGTTATTACAATAGGAAACGATTGTCTCTGTCCATCAATTTGACTACAGAAATGCAAAATATGATAAATAACCCTATCGCCAGTATAAAGGAAATGTACTGGCACCATCAGTAACGCCAATGAGGTTGGAGTGTAGGCTTTTATAAATGTAAATTGAATTATGGTGACCTGCATAGGAGAGCTGCTTTGCGTTGAGAGAGAAAGTGGGCAAGTGGAAATTTCATCATGTCGTGTTCGAGCAGTTTCTTCATGACAAAGCTCCAGAATTTGAACTTTGATGTGTTCATCTTAGTCGAGCTGGAGCACTGATAACAGGCACTGTAAAGTTTCAATTCCGAAAATATGATAAACACGCACAATATGGAGGAGAGTCAATTACATCCGCCGGTTCACACGGCGCTGTGTTTCTCCAGACAAGACGAGTTTGATCAGTAAAGTTTACCCTTACGCTTTCAACAACTAGGCACGTTCACACCGAAGGCGGAGCGGACAAGCGGATCCGGCCAAGCAGCCGCGAATTTTGCGCTTTGCGGAAAATACGCGGCCGCTTGGCCGGATCGCACACGGACCGATTTTTTCCGCGCGGACAAGTTGCCCGCTTTGGCCGCAGCCAATCCGAACCCAACACGGCGGAAGCGCTGGTGAACGAATGTAAACGAATGTCTTTCTCTGGGCTTTTCGCTTCTGTTCTTGAAAAGCGTCAAAACGGCAAGTTGCGCCAGTTGGTTGGGATAAGGTTTGTTGCAGCGCAACACAAGACAACGAGAAAAGAAGGTATAAGAGGGCGACACGACGACGACCGCGTCGTCGCTTTACGCCTTCTTTTGTCCTTGTCTTGTGTTGCGCTGTAACAAATCTTGAAAAGCGACTATACAAGTGGCGAGTAAAATGCCAACGATCTTGTGTTCTTCATCTGAGCTCATCATTTTGCAGAAGTAGATAGCGGACGGGAGCGCGCCAACCCACGACGAAAAAAATATCGAAAGTGCGCGTACAAACCCAAAGTGCTGCGAGATGGCGGCACGTCCCTGAAATTGCTAAAGAAATTGCGAGATGCCCCGCCTTCCCGGCGGCGCGAGCAGCCAGCCACCGCGGCTGGTCTGAACAGGCGCGGGCGCTCGCCGCCTCGCCGCTTTGAAAATCCGCTTCTCCGCTTAGACGCTCCGCTTTCGGTGTGAATGTAGAGTTGTCAAAGAAGTGTGCTACTTCCGATACCAATGTAAGCAAGCGTCATCAGCTTGGTGTGCCTTTATAATACAATGTTGGTCTGAAAGCTCAAGCCCCCCCCAGCATGAAACGATTATTTGCTAACCTTACGGCACGTCACCGTTCTTATCAATATTACCGATCCTACGACAACATAGCAAAAGAATGCAAAATTGGCCGAGTAGGTGCTAACGCTGCCCGTTACCATGGTTACCATTGCCTTGTTGCCGCCGTGAAATCAGTGCTACGAAATGAGTATATGCAGGGTTACGTAGAATAAGCGTATCTTTACATACATCACATAACAGTCTACAATGTATATAAAGTAAATCTAAAAAAATTATTGAAATCTTCGACAGGCCGTTCACGAGATAAATTTATGACGTGTATTCAATATTTGCACCCAATACCCAACATTTGAGTGTTTCAGCAGTGTCTAGCATTCAATGTCATATCAGCGGAAACATTGTTCTTGCCATTCATCACTCCTATAACTAAAGAGGATTGAGGTACAGGGCTAGAGCAGCTTCAAGTTTCTGATGAGGAAAAACTAGCGCAACAAAAGAAAACGCACAGAGGAAGGGAAGACGAGGATAGTGTTTTATCATTTTGATATATAACTGCTTATAACAAGGTGGAAAAGAGTTATTTGGACCCCAATGTTTAATACCACATTTTTTGAGATGCTATTCATGTACGAATCACAAACTAGAATTTGAAAAAGGAATTACACTTTGGTGTAATGTTGTTGTATGTTGCTTAGGAGGGCGAAAATGATAGCCGTTTCTTCGAAGTATACAGTTCGGCCGATAACAGTTTACTCTTACAGATAATCTTGTTTTCCTCGTGAGGCCAGGTCATACCGGTGCCTGCTGAGCTCACGAGAAGACGAAAAGCGCCGTCAGAGCGCGCAAAACGAGAAACGTCGACGTGGCTGTTATTAATCGCCTACGGTTCACCGATGCCGTTGCTTACTTCTCACAGGCAGATGAAATTTATTTCCTGCCACCGGACACGTCAGGTGCACGTAACTGTAGCCTTCGTATCTATGCAATGTCTGGTTCTTGTCATGGTTTGCTTGTGGCTTTGCAGAATTAGGTTTATGATCGTTTTCCACGCATTCCTCTTCTTATCCACCGAAACGAAAGTATAGTTTTTCGAAGCTAACACACACATTAAGCTGCGGAAAACCAAGGCATGATGTGATTGCCTGCTTGTTCAGCGGGGTGTGCGAAAAAAAAAAGAAATGTAGGAACTAAAGGCTGGCCAACAGATGTTTGTTCGCATTTGGAAAGCGCAAACAAACTTGCCGCAGCAGATGCCATTTGATCTACAGACCACTTTACTTTGGGTACATGACATTTTTTTGTTTAAGGTAGCTGTCAAGAGAAACGTTAACAAGTTATATAACATTGAAGAGCGTGGTACTCTTAATACGGTGTCTTCATAGATGCTAGTGTGAGTGTGTCGGTAGCCGAAACGATCATCTCTCTTTCTCTTTAGTTTTATTTAGACATCCTGGAATACCCTGCATTATTCGGCTTTTCTTCACCAGGAATAGCCTGAAATACAAGCCATTTTCAAGCCCACAGGGTTACAAGTCGCTTCGCAACGTACATATTTCAATTTCTTAAACTGAATTGAGAACTGAGAACGTTTGCCTTTGCACCCGCTTACAGGTGCTTGTTGGCTGTACAGTTCCTGGTTGCTTGCACCTCTGTACTTATCCTGTGTGCAGGAAAAATGGCAGCAACGCTTATCATTTTAAATAACGGCAATAAAACACGTGGCGTAATAAAAGCATTATTGCACCACATGTTTTACTAGGCTATTTAAGCTTTAATAATGTGTAATAATGCTTTAGGCATAGTTAATTCTCAGCCTGCAACAATATCAATTTCAAAAAATTAATTTGAAGCCTAGAACCACAATTACAATTTACGACTACTCATTCCTAGCTTGCAACCGCGAAATACGTATATCAGAACGCACACTCAGTGTAGTCGTTCCGTATTGCTTAACAATTGCCAGCACTGTAGCTTTTCGCAAAGAACAAGAAAACCTACATGAATTGTTACGTTTCTTCTACTGTCGTTACGGAGTATGATGGGAGTTTTCAACAGCGTAAGTGAATAATTCAATTTTCCTCAGTAGGATTTGCATAAATTCAATAGTATGAGACTGAACCAAGAGGCAGGCAATGACTGGCTCCTGCATACTGCTATCAGAGAAATGCTTACAATGTGACTCTGGGAAGCCATCAGCTCTCACAACACTTTGAGCTAGGACCAAACTTGGTGTAGAAATGTTATACGTTCTTGTATCATCATATTTAACACGTCGTAAGTTTGCTCAAGAAGACTGCGACAACTATGTTGTTACAGGAGAGTGACGAAGTCACGTGTTTTAAGATGAAGACACTCCAGAAATTGATTTCGCCAATAGGAGCTCTGCTGGGTATTTCACTCAATACCTGCGCAAAAAAGAAAGAAAATGAAGTGCTAAATTTATTCTTGTAATAGGCTCGTTTTCACATCTGTAAGGCTATACGGATGTTATCAAATATAGGATGATTACATAAAGTGCGTAATGTAACAGCGATGTCTTAGGTGCACAAATCTCTTTTCATTTACCTCTCTATTCTATAAGCGTGTTTTTACCTAACCTTTACGAGAACATAATTTGTTGCTTCTTGTCAACGCCTGCAATAAACCTGGCGCGTGTGTTTCTGTCAGATTCGCCGGGTGTCGGCTAAAGGTACGCGACCTGGAAAGAAAGCACTTATGGCGATCGATCCCGAAAACGTCATCGCTGCTGTTATTAATCACCAAGTTCCGTGTCTGCGATTGCATTTCGCAGCGCTTGTCGATCGGACAGAACAGTTTGATGGATGAAATTTCTCGTTCAGACATACCAGACGCCCGCGACAGCAGGCCCTATACTTTCTCGTCAGATGGAAAAAAAAAAATATGGCTCTGGTATTTTAGCCAAGAAAAAGACAAAGTTTGTCTTAGAGTGTTCTGTCAATATATGTGCGTTTTACCCGCCCCCTCCCCCCCCCTTTTCCCACCACCATGAAGGGTAGCAAACTGTAAGTGCGTATCTGGTTAGCCTTCTTCTTTTCAATTTCTTGCTGTGCGCAGAAATGCGAAGAACGCTGCGTTTGTGCCGTTAGCCTGCTTAGCGTATAGCCTCACGAAGTCGTGGTATGCACGCGATCTATCTAAACCCCGTGCATGCTTGGTCGCAGGGCAGGATGATGACTTCTGACCACTGTGCACTGATCCCGTGTTTGTACTTCTATGGCGTTTTACGAGTCCGCCAAAAATTTTCCGCATCTGAAATCTCGCATTGGTTTCCTTTGTAGCTTCGCGCTGCAAATCAGGCGGACGGTAATGGCCTCTTTCGTGAGCCTTCTTCCACGTTGCGGGCTTCCGCAGAACCGATTTTCCATAAAGTAGAAGGCAAGCTGCAACAAACCGGTTATGTCAACATATAATTTGCCCATGTAACGTTTACATAAATCTCACCACAGACACACAAAAATACAATGTCTACAAAGAACAAGAAACAACCGGAAATACAAGGAAAACGTTAAATAAAGCAGACAAAGTCACTCTAAAATGCTCCATCATGAACTGATATTCGCTGGCAACATGTGTTGTGCAAAAAAATTGTGAGGCGAAAAAAGTTCGCATTAATAATTACGCCACCGAAAGACGCCACCTACAATTTTCAACAGATCGTTGCCATGACTATGTTAACTGAAAATTAAAAAAAGATGGTGTGGCTTCCTGGCATAGTACATTTACACGTTATTGGCGAAAAATTACTGCGTGCAACCTGCTCAACGCCGAGAGACGAGAGGATCGATTCGTGATCGTTATTTGTTTCCTGATTTAGACCACTTTAAGGTGAAAATTTATCAAATTGTACCACATTGATCTCCACATGAGTTTACCAAGGACGCAGTAGAAAGTTCTTTTATTAGATGATATTTAGGAGATGATGGTGGCTTTCAGCGCCGCCAAGCATCCTTTTGACAAAGAAGAGAAACGTGCTAAATATGACATAAGAAAGCCTACAAAGAAAAGAAAAACCAGAAGAACAAGAAATAGAGACTGGAGGTGAAGTAGCATAATTGAACTAAAGACAGCTTAGAACTAAGATGACATAAAGCACGCTGGAAAATTAAGGTAAACTTACAAAAATGCCGAAAACAAACTAACGAAAAACCTCACATCAGACGTTGTAATGTTAGCGCACGTAGACATAAAAACATGGCTTGCAATAAAGAATGCCGTGGATGCTTAGGAATGGTTTACTATTTCTTCTTTCTTCAGTTAGAGTAAACAATAACAATGTAGAAGCAGTCGCGGTATCGGTTGTCTTTAGTGACAATGCAAATAAGTTCACTGAGCTAATCGCCGTTTACAATCAAAGCTCTCACCAAAGCAATAAACATAATTTTTTAGACATAAGCCATAATCGTCTCTTCTTAGGTATCGTAATCAAAGCTTGTCACTTCCATGTCTACAAAGATAAGAATAGACACACATGTAACTAGGTAATTGTATAGTTGATGCGCAGATGACAGTTCATGCCCAACTCACTTCAGGCAGTAGAGAAGTTCCTTTTGTGGCCTTCAGAAGAAAACCGTGCGTGCGCTGTTGGTTTTAATGTGGCGACACTACGGGAGCCCGCGGACACGAGCATTTTGATGAAGACACAACATCGCACATAGATCATAGCAAGTTTTGTGACAATTTTTATTTATTTATTTTTACTTAATTATTCACAGTACCCTGCATGATCCTAATGCTGCATACTGCATTAATGATATTTTGACCATCAAAAGTACTGATGGGGATAAATGCATTCATCATCATCATCATCATCATCATCATCATCATCATCATCATCATCATGTTTCATGTCCACTGCAGGACGAAGGCCTCTCCATGCTATCTCCAATTACCCCTGTCCTGCGCCAACCGATTCCAACTAGCGCCCGCAAATTTCCTACTCTCATCGCTTCACCGAGTCTTCTGTTGCCCACTATGTCATTATGGATTGGGAATCCTGCCCCGTATCGCTTCTTATCTAGGAGACCTCTATAGCAGAGGACATGTCCGTTATTCAGCAATGTATAAGCCTCACCAGTTCTTGTAATCTCACTAAGGCCGATGATATCCCAAACACTGTCTGATAGTTCCCCAGAGAGTTCTGCTAAGCTAGCCTCACTCGAGAGGGTTAGGGTGTTAAACGTTGCAAGGGCCAGTTTCCATTGGCAGCCTGACCCTCTGCTGCGTTACAGGTCTAACCGCCGATGGGAATAAATGCATTACAAAAAACAAAAAAAGAAATGTAAAGACACGGAAAAAGGTGTCCGGTACAAAAGATCCCTTCGTTATTTTAGGAGATTACACAGAGAAAGGAACAACGGGAACAAGCCCCGAAATATATAAAAAATGAGATAACGCACCTAACCTGTCAATGTTTGTTCGATTTGCATTATTTCCTGTGTGAGCGTGGATTTTGGGCAAGGAAAAGCTTCAGCAGCGAATGAAGTGTGCTGGTCCGTTGCAATGAGCGGCGCCAATGACCTATGCGGGGTACCGATAGCTCTTTGCACCAAAGAAAACGAAATAATTTGTTTTCTCTGTTCTCAATACTCCGCAATTGCCTTAAACGCTCTGTTTGAGTTGATATTCAATTATAGCTGAAGGCGATGGTCGACTTACAAGAAAACTACGGATATCACCGGACCACTTCACGAAATATTTCGAATTAACATTTTGATCACTTAGGTTAAAGAAATTGGCAAATTTATGATTTGGAACCTGGCCTTTCTTTGAGGTGCACTCATTCTGTACAATTCCCTTATAAATATTGATCTGCTTGTACTATTACTTTAAGAATAGAAAATTTCGCTATTATTTTTTACTGAAAGACGCCCTATTTTGACGAGCTACATTTGCCCTGCAATAGGCAGAATCGTTGCAATAGACACAATGCAGCGACACTAGATAAGAACAATCGTGGATGCAAAACATAAGAAATAGAGCTGCATTGTTGTTGGAGCATGCGAAGTTATACACAATAGATCGCAACGTTAGAGTGCACTTATCAGGCACGTAACAGAGTAGCTGACAATTTTAGCAGCAATACACGTCATCTGTTTCTTTATGTTCTTACCATTCCTTCATGAGAACATTTGTGTCAGCTTGGTACCACGCAGTGACGTCATCGGCTTGTCGGCACCCAGCGCGGCTGCTTGGCGTGTCAACTCCCCCCCCCCCCCCCCTCCGCCCTTTCCCACCCTTTTCTATTTGTCTTGCCGCTGCCTCCTCTTAACGCACTTTTTGTATAGTGAATGTCAAATAATTTAAAAGGGCAATGCTCCCATTTATGCCTGTAATTTAGCATTTATTTCTATAAGAAAAAGAGACGCATGATGGGTTTGACAAGTCACATTTTGCAAGTTATATAGAATTTGTGCTGCTAGACACTCCAATCTCTGAGCTCACACCTCGCGGCTAAATAATTATACATTAAAATGATAGGGTGAACAATACCCTGCAAGATAGAAACAATGCGTATAACAGAACGTGATTACTACTTCTCATAATCGGCGACAGTTACTTAGTGGAGACCACATCACAGCCGCCACTCAATGGACGGCACCCGAAGTGGTCTGTCCTCCCCCCCCCCTCCCCCCTAGTGACGGCACTGCTACCATGGTAAAGCGAATAGCAGTAGCTTGCTACGCTGTAGGTTGTCGAGTGGAAAACGGTTGAGCCTTGTTCGATGCCATTGTGGCTCAACAACCTATTGCGGAGAAACTTGCTGTATACCACAAATTTTTTCACTCCTGGGTAAATTGACGTACATGTAAAAAGAAAAAGCTTGAAGCAACCATGTTCATTCTTCTCTTCGTTAGAAGTCCTCGGGGACAACGTGCAAGAATTGCCACGGCCGCGACGGTGACTCAATACTCGGATTAGAAGACAGCCATTTGAGCGACGTATACATATAATTTAATAAACGGGCTGAAGAAAAATAAAAGACGCAGAGAAGCCACTTGGAGGCTTTAAATTGCAGAAACCGGGTGGTGTGACCGGTGGATACATTATTAAGAAACGTGAAGGATAAAAAATGCCTTAAAATGCCATGAAGATCCTAAAACATTCTGCAGATAAAACCATGCTACATACAAGAAAAGTACACTCGCGACCATGAAAGGCTCCAGGCGAAACCGTTAATTGGTGTAATCTGTTATGCACACTGAATAATGCGGTAGTAATTATCTGGGCGAGCTACCTGGCCTGGAAAACAATTAAATTTTTTAGAAAAATAAAGATACCGATCGTCTTCCAGCGCTACTTAAGATAAAGCGCAAGACGGATGCTTGTAAAAGAAAGAGGACAACCGCAATGATGGAGATTGAATCAATTTGACGGTAGTGATTACATATTTTGGACGAGGATAATGGACTCGATTAACGACGGTGAGAGGCAGCGATGATTGAATATTTCTTGGCGCGTTTTGTTTTTTACACTGCAAGAGCAGCAATGCCCTGGAGAACTGTGTTTGAGGGTAATGCTATAAGGCAACGTTGAATGTGTAGCGTTCGCTAAATTATACCGTCTTGCATCGTCTTCAGCTCTCGTAGGACGTCAATGATCAAACAGCTGGCTCTTTGCGATTCGCGTCGCTGTTTCATCAAGTAGATCCGCCGTGATGCCGATGCGTAAAAGTGAACATTGAAGGTGCATAATGTTCAATGTGGGTAGATTACCCAGATGTGCAATTCCCAGCGGATATAACAGCCGAGCTTTATCGAGAAGCTACCGTGGCATTTAGATGAGAATCCAAACTAAGGTGTGTTTTGCAGAGCGATATGAGGGTGAGCCTAAGGTGTGAAAGCTGTTCAGGCGCCTCGGCATTTTTCTGCGCATCCGCCATATAGAAAGAAGCTGCTGAGAGCACTGAATACTCCGTTAGAGCAATGTCACTTAGCCATTATTATCCTTCTGGTGCCTATGCTAGGGGTGCATGGAGATTGGCACAAACATAACAAGGACAATAAAATCGTGTACGCAAAAGAAATAATCTTTGAAGATGCAAGCGACATTTGTGTTTATACCGGGTATGGTCCCGGTATGCCTTTCTTGAGGGCGCTAATCTTGTTACCAAGCGCTCGGCGCACACTGACAGAGTATGTCGGAGACCTTGATAAACGCTTCGAGGAGAAACTTTGCCCAATGTTAGTAGGCACAATATATATACAAGTGAGGATATTAAAGGTTAAGTACAACGAATATGTAGTTAAACTTCGATATAACGAAGTCGGTAAAATCGGCAATTTCCTTCGTTATATCGAAGTTTCGTTATACTGAAATGGGATAATTTATGCAAGTAAGCACAGTTGCCGACGGATTTTTTCTTACGCGGAAGGATCTACAAGATTTTCTGAATTATCAGGCAATCAGAAAAAGCAAAGTTAAATGAGAAAAAAAAATAGTTGATTGAGAGCCGGCAACGAAAGATACGGCTTTACGCCATACATGTCAACGATATCTTAAAAACGGCAGTACGAAGCGAAGCCAGCCACGCTTTCGCGTCTAAAGCCCTTGAGCTCAGTAAAGTAGCGCCACGCTTTGTAGAATGCCGCCTCCTCCTCGCGAGCTGAGGCTGAGGCCGACGCCGCGTCGCTGTTGGCCTTATGGCATCACGTGGGTCATCGCGCCGCCTTCGTTTGTTTACAGTAGCGCTTCAGCGCCATTCTCGCTTGAGAAGCGTCTACATAATGGGGAGGAGTGCACGTTGGTGTTGGTGCTCTGCTGTGTTGTTTTGATTTGTGAACGCATTGAAGTAAGTTTTGTGGCATGTGCGACGTCACTTCGCGGCATTTTTGATGACCAAGACCTGCTGCACCTTCGGATGCCAAAATAGTTTTAGCAATAGCAAGAAGCTCTTCTCGATACCGTACGGTACGCGTGGCGGGCTAATGAGGAAGACATGGCTTCACCGAAACGGGAAGGAGAACTTCCGTCCAACACCCTCCACGCGACTATGCGAGGTAAGTTGTGAGTCTCTCATAGTATAGTATGTGTCAGGCTTGCGTATTTTGTCGCGGACCATAGAAAAGAAGGTATTGCACAGTTCACTAAGCATGTTGTCATTTGTCTGCACGCCTCAACACGATATATTTAAGCGACCTGTACTATGTTTATATATGCACTAAGTGGTCGCGTTAGTCGTATTTGGTACGCGTAATCGGTTTGTGCGCCAACCGGCTTAAATTCGCGGGCACGCGATGCAGCGTGCGATAACGAGATTACGAAACTTTTGAGATTCAGTTCAGTCCTTTTGATAAAATTTCAGGCTGGATCATGAATTCCCCTCTTAGGAAAGCAACTATCTGCCTTTTGTGCTTACTTACTACTTTTTTTTTAGATAGAAAAGCTTTGTTTGCCTCATTTGTTCGTGTTCGTCGTTGACGGTCGGCCAAGTGGATTTGCGATACAGAGGCACCGATGAAAAGCGTGAGTGTTCTCCAGAAACCGAGTTACGCGGTGCCTTCGTCGCGGAGTGACGACATCATAGGTCATTGAGACGTATATGCTACTTTGCGTGAGCTTTAAGATGTGGGAAGCTTAAGATGCGGTAATGGAGGACTCGCAAAGAAAACATGCGGTTGCCCGCTGGTTCACTGGTTGGTTTAGTCGTCGTTCGTGCTCGTTCATTTAGCTGTTCGCTCGTTCGTTTAATTCGCGCGGTCCTATAGTAGTTCGCTTGCTCGTTCGTTCTACTATTAGTTTCTACGGCCCTTATGTCCTTGAGACGCACTTGCTGTAGGACACTTAGGCTGGTGCGTTTAATTACGTAATGAGACAACAAATGTTGCCTAAATATCAATAACTGTAAAAAATATACGCCTTCAGGAGGATCATTGCGTTAATAAAACGAACAGGTTTCCAAAAGCTTTCGGCTGCTGCTTACCTTGGTTACCTTACCTTGCTTACCTTACCTTATATTGTCAATGTTTTCTGCATATCTTTTTTACCTGTCGCGTCTACTGGCCGAGACACTGTCTTGCACTAACGGTTTCGTTTACTCCGAAGTGCAGTGCAAATAACGATACTTGCGGACAACTTTCTGTTGCAATGAAATGAAATGGGCGCGTCGCTGCTGCACATGTGTTACGGCGCCAAGTAGTCCGCCAGCATCTGACAGTGCTTTTGGTTGCTCGGAATAGACGCTGAATCGACGCAGCTTCACGTACGACGGTTTCGCCCTTGCCCAGACGCGAAAGAGAAAAACCGCAAAATAAGTAAACTTTTACATTCAGTGGTCTGTTTTGTCTTATTTAAAGGGGCCCTGAACCACTCCTCGGGCTTGGGAAATAACATAGTCCGCGGGTAGCATACGCGGCTAGCATACGCTGAACGTCTCAGCCACGTTCTGCAGTCGTACGTGGTCTGTGGAGCTCGCAAGCGGAGCGCGAAGTCATCTTGTTCTCAAACGCTCTCGTTTCAACAACTCCATGATCCGCGCTCTCTTCTGAGGGCTTTATTTCGTCAGAAAGCACACTCCAATACGCGGCTGCTATTGGTCGCTGCGCTCGGCTACACCACGGCCGCCGTGAGGTGCCGCCACGAGTCCAGTGGCTAAGCGCACTGCGGCTCTCTGAGGACAGCCGCGTTTGGCGTACGTTTAGCGCGGCATAGGCACTAAATCGGAATTTGAACTGCGCGCAACGGTGACGTCTCCGCCGTAGCCTTCGCAGCGCAAGGCATTGAAGGAGGAAGGGGAGCACAGCTGACGCCGTGTTTGATTGCCGATAATTGCGCTTGTGCTGAACGCATTGAAGTACTTTTGGCGGCAAAGTAGTTCTGAAATAGCCTATCTTCACTTCAAATGTCTTTGTCCACTTCGATAAAAAGTGGTTCAGGGTCCTTTTAACTATTTCTAATAAGGCGTTCGTGTTTTCTCTTCCCCAGCTTAAGCTAACGTGCGTAAAAACACGGGGCACTTTTCAGAAGTGTTCTCACATGTGCGCTTTTTGCCTCCCTTGTTTTCCCTACCGTGCCACAGAAAGTTGTCCGCGAGTATAGTATAAGCCGAATTCTATTCGAAGCAGTCTAACTGAAATTACCTGTCTAAGGACTATTTCACCGTGGACCGATTCGAGCCTGTATTATTGAGGAAGCTCGGAATCAAGAAGTTACGACCTTAATCTGCACCAAGTATAATCATACACCGGAAGTCACCAAAGCCCAGGAAGCCCCCTTTGCAACCGAAAATAAGTGATCCCTGCAAAAAAAAAAAAAACTGTTGTAATTTCTCTCTGTTCATGTTGCTGTAGAATAGGGGCAACTTTGTATCGTGGTTGACCCATTTCTCTGCAATTCAGGTGCCCTATTGTCGAGCAATCCAGATTCTTCAGAGACCCCTCCATTCTTCCCGACAATCATGACGTGTGGTTTCAACGAAAACTTATTTTAACATCTGTGGGGTTCTCACCCGTGCTCTTGGGACAAAGGAACGACAACACCGTAGTGCAAACGATCACAAGGGCATTTATTGCATCTTTAATAGATCAATGCCTGCTAGCCAAGTTGCTATCCACAACACATGCCGATGGGCGCGCGACAAATCGCGAAAGTCCGACTCACCGTGACCGGATAACGAGCGAATATGCTCGCCCTATGCTGGACACCAACGCCTGGTCGTTCGCGCATACGGTCACGCGAACGGTGGCGCGTTCGAACGAGGCCTCGCGAGACGATCTCGCAGAAGCATGAATCGGCGCAAGCGCGGAACGTCCGCGCCGCTCGCCGATCCCCAGCCAAAGAGGAAGAGCCTTCTCCCTTCTGCGCCCAAGTAACCCCGCCGTTAGGTGGCGTTAGCAGAGCCGCACTCGCGCCATCTGTCGCAAGGCGCTTCAACCAAAGCGACTGCCGCTGGCACCAAGCCACGCAGCGAAGCCGGATTACAGGAGATGGCAGCTGTGCGGGAGAACAACATATCAGGGAACGCGTGAAAGTAGTGCATCCCCACATCTTAACGTTCAAATAATTTTACCGAACGATATACTTTGGGGGTCTTCAGCTGCAGACGTTAGCTATGACATGCCAGGGCTCTGCTTACGCTGTAAGCACGGCAACTTTCTTAGCAACAATTTGGTATCATTGCTGCTTATGCTTACTCAATCCATCCTATGCAGGCATGCAAAGCTCAATACAAGATACGGGCTCAAGTCCCCCGTTCGAAACTATGGCTGATACTGAATGTCAGTTGTTAACTTCTTGGATTTACATTGTGCATGTCCTTTCGAGCAAACATTTCAACTTCATTGCAGTTCACAAACATCGCATATCTATTGCTTTGCTCGCTCAAAGCGCTTATTTAATGCTTTCTATTCCCAGCTGTCTCGACCGGCAACGACAATAACATGTGTGGCTACTACTGGCAGGGTATGTATGATATTTGAAATAACGCATTTGTAAGAAGGAGACCGATTACTGTGCTCCACTAATTTTTTTATGCTGAATGCCAGCTCGAGAAACCAATGCCAACAATGTGGGTGCGTGCCTTCTATTGGCAGCTGCGGCTCATCTTGTATGTAAGTTGTCATTTATGTTTTGTACATATATGGCTTACCATTTTTGTGGCATGCTTGTCTTTGCCAACAGCGTCCCGCAACATTTCAGATTTCCAGGACAATTAAGCTCTGCTCGAAAGCTGCCACCTCTCAGGAGTTGTAAGCCACGCATTAAAAAAAAACTTGATGCTTCTATAATTCTTTCTATTTGGTAAGAATAACACCATATGAAGCATTTACTTGCAAGTTTGTTACAGTATTGCTGCAGTAGAACTGCACAAGCCATTGTACTTTCTGGATTTATCGCAATATTACAGGGCCACAGGTGTCTTCACACGACGCGGCTCCCTGTAACTACCAGACACTTGTGGTTGAATGTGAATATGAGTCGATATCGCTTTGCTGTGGTGCTTGTGTGTAGCTGCATTCATGCGCTGCCCCTCCACTGTTCCGTCTACTGAACAACGCTAACCTCCAGTCCAGACAGCCCAGATGTTCTGGATGAGCTACTACCCGAGCGCACTGCACATTATGCTTCTTCAAGTAGGTGTAATCAGCAGTTTAGGCTTCTGAAAGCCTGCTTCACATAAATTACTGTTTGTTTCTCACTTTTAGCAATTCCTGCATCTTGTAGTGTCTCTGTCTAGTTGCCCTTCACAAGACATGTGCTGCATCTGTGAAAACCTTGGAGAAGCGTAGTGGTCTGCAGTATATAGGAAACATTTATTTTTGTCTTGTGCAGCTTCACAAATGAACAAGAATGCGGGTACTTACCTCCTGCTTAAAGCTGCAGCTCGCGTTGTGGTTAAATTTTTATTTTTATGTCGTGCCACATTTGTACAGCTACGCCTAAACTCCAAGTCTTCTCTGCCAACAGCATCCTTGACCAGTGCAGGTATCTCGAACAGATGTGACTCACAGGCCACAATGTGTAACAGCAGCTGTATGTTGTGGTCCTTAGAATTTTGCATCCCTACCATGAATAGCCAACACACCTATTTTATTAAGCATTTCTATTTGCAGCTTCCCGAAATGTTACCTATACTTCGGAATTTTCGCAAGGAAATTGTCACATTTTCGAGATGCTAAGAAAAATGGGCAGTGAAGTTGCCAATTCTACCGTCGGTATGCCTCGCTGCTGCTTTCTTTTTCTTCCACGCTGAATTGTTATGAGTAACTGCCGATATCTAATGTTGTCCCATTTACAGCTCTATCAAATGGCATGACTGACAGTCTACCTGTACGAGTTCCTCCAGAGGCCCAGTACATTTCTCCAGATGCTATAACTGCTCTGCACGAGAGGATACGGCAATTAGAAAACCAGCTGCAAAGTACGAAGTGAAGCCTCGCGCTTACACAGCGAATGAAAAACAAAGCAGTTCAGGACAAGATCAGCCTCAAGAAACAAATTAGACGCTTTGTAGCCTGTGAGCAGCTCCAGTGCATGGAAATGTCATCGACGAGGGGCACGCGTCGGTCTCCAATAACAATTCAAAAAGCCCTAAATGGTTAGACTGTCCTGTGGTGCCCACGGGTATGCTGTTGTAAAGGAACTTGCACACCGCTTCCCATCTGAACGCACCCTACACTTGGAAAAAAAATTTTCTCCAGGCGTGCCTCATGACATTCTGCAGTGTCTTTCTCTCAAAGTAAGGGTATATGGCAACGTTCGTGATACATAATCGTGGTATTTTCAACATGTGTGCTTTTATTCTTCAGGTTAAGCTTATGGATGACCCCGAGTGGCACGCAGTCATAATACTGGACGAGATTCAACTCGCACTAGGTCTAGCTCTTGATCAGTCAACCGGCCTTGCAATTGGCAGGCCTACTGCCAGAGGATGCCTTGGCTACACATGCACTAGTTTTCATGTTAAGTGGTGTGACCACGCGCTGGAAGCAGACTGTGATATATAATTTGACAGGGAATTTCTTTAGTTTTGGTGCTGTTAAGAATGTAATCGTGGAGGCAATATAAGTGTGATAAAATTTCTATTTACGGGGATGCGGCGGTCAGTGATACGGGAGGTGGCAACCAAGGTGTTTGGAGGGAATTTGGAATAATTGTCTGCAAGTACTGCAAAAGCTCCGTCTCATGCCCGCACCTTTATGATACAAGTTGAAGGTTGTATTTCGTTGTCGATGCAGCGCATCTCCTAAATAACTTTCGCAATCATTTTAGAACAAGTCAGTCATTTTTCTTATCAAGTGATATTGTAACTGACCAAAACTTGCCGTCTAATAAGGTTAAGATTGAGCACAGAAAGGTGCTTGTAGAGCTTGATGCGAAGCTTGATTTGAATCTTACACCTCATTTGAGGCCAGCTTGATTAGATCCTGGACATTTCGAGAAAACGAGAGTAGGCCTTGCCTATTCATTTTTTAGCCATGACACTGCAGCTGCAGTTCGTTGCCTAGTTCAGAAAGGAGACTTACCCGTGGAAGCTCTCACAACTGCTTCGTTCTTTGAAACTGTTTTCAAGCTGTTTAAGTTAATGACATCGAGAACAACAAAGCTTGCCATCAACAAGCTTCATGAGGAAAATTACGGCGAGACATTTGCGTTCCTTAATGCTGTTGTTGTCCTATTTCGAAGAGTGCAAATTGGCAGTGCTAACAATATATACTTAGAAGTCGGTACAGACAGGAGTAGTACTAGTGACAACAGTTGCACTCGAATTGCAGGAATACTACTCGAACAAAAAGGACGTTTCCTGTGTACTCCTAAGCCGATTCGGACGCAACGCATTAGAAAATCTGCTTTTCACATAGCGCTCAAAGAACCCAGTGCCTAGGCCGATCGAATTTCGCTGTGCCAATCGAGCTGCAATAATGGCACAGTTTTTATAACGCAGCAGGAATAGTAGCTATGCCAGTGACGATGGATTTTTTCTGGCAAGCCTAGACAAAACAAATGAAAGGCCAGTTCTAAGACAAAAGGCGCAGGCTATGTCGGTATTCTTGACGATATTCTTGCGCTGAGCAATGCAGAGCAAGAATAATTAAACTGCTTAGCTGGGCACGTCGGGAACGATGCGCTGAAAGAAACTGTGCTGTAGCGAGAGAAAGGCAGCAATGCAGTGAAACAGTGCTAGCATGCTGACACAGTTGGAATTCTACGCGAGCAAGGTTAATTTTGTGATGCCTTCGGCAGTAGTTCTACATTTATTGGAAGCTGCAGAGGGATTGTTTCGTGCAAATAAGTGAGGCCTTCTGCATAATCAAGTGACTCTGGCACAGCTAGAAGCCTCTGCTCTGGATAATATTCAGTCGGTAAACTGTTTTCTGTCTTGTCATGATGTTGAGAGGAAGCTGTTCAACGTGTTTGTCAGGAAACTGTTGCGCATTACTTTGAAGAAGGAAAATTAACGTCCGTCTCCAAAGAGTTCAACCTTCAAGTGTCGCAGAAGCAGTGGAGGAAAGCAAGTGGCAACAACTGGCGTTAAGTGAGAACAGGTTCGTTAATGTCGCCCAGTGTTTTATATTGCTTCGCGCTCTACGAAGTTTTTATCGTTCACTTTAGTTCATTTTATTCCTAGTGATTATTTATTTCATTTTTTTTCTATGATTGTGCTTGGCTTGTGGTTCAGTACCTGTTGGGAGTTATGTTGCAGATAGTGTCTAGTTAATCTCCTTGAAGATATCCCACCTTGAATTCATAATAAAGCACGTTACATTTTTCTTAATATAGCTACCTTTCTCAAATATGGAAGTTCGCCATAAATTAAGCTGTGTTAATTTTTTATTTTTTGTCAGCAATACTTTGCGGTTGTCTATTGTGCTTCAAATGAAATCATTTCTGCAGTAAATGTGCTTTAATAAACTTATAAAACGACATCCTGCTCTTGTTTAAATTAATGCGTGCGAAGAATGTCTATATTACGAAGTGCACACGAACTTGTGACTGAAAATGCTCAAAATAAACTATGAACTTGCAACTCGAATGATGTTTCATATCATGTTGACCTCTATAAAACATCATGTCACTTAACGCAATTTCGGCCGCTTCATAGCACGGCAATTCTTTGCGGGGTCATCACTTCACTATATAGAGTGATATCTCGCAAATGTTACTTCGGAATGAGCGCAACTGTCCTCAATGCATGCACATTTGTGGAAGTCGGTTCGCGACAAGTACGCCATTTAGTGAACGGATGAACCAACGCATGATGAAATGTTATTCGTGATAAGACACTAACCTGAAAAAAATTTACTCAAGCTCACTATGCTCTTGCTTGAAACTGAGTGAAACATTGGTATCGCGTTACCGCTTCACGAACGAATGCAAAAAAAAATAATAATAATTTTATTTTCATATGTACGCAGAGTCCCGACTCGATGATCGGCCGCGGTATTTTTTTCGACGTTGAGGCACGAGAAACAAAATAGCACCAGCGCCTACCACTGAGCCTTTGCGCTGGCTTAGAAGATTGGCAAGCACGTACATTGGCGGCATTGTAGCTTGTAATACTATTTCAAACCTTCAGAGCAGCGGTCGTTCCTACCCTCTGTCAGCCTTTGGATGTCATAGCTGATACGCGCCGCGAATTCACATGGTAAGGACGGCGCGGATTATTAGGCTGCTGAGGGCTTGTTCGAGATCAGGGTGTTGGCATTCGATCAAATATATGTTATTTACAACCATTCGCAACAAGATATTCTGACACGCGCTTGACAAATCTTGCGTACCTAAATGTATCGTGCGTGATACATTCAGAGTCGTGAAGACGCAGTGTTAGCGCTCGTTCAGATGCCTTTCTTAAGAAATAGTTATCAAAAGAGGAAAAAAGAAAGCTGCAGTCACTGAATTTGTACAACCGTCCGTAGAGAAATTCTATGCTGTACACGAAGTTACGCGGAACTGCAAAGCCAACGCGAACGCTTAAAGCACACTGCATTGATATGCGTGCATTCAATCTGATAAAGCTCAGCTGCTACGCTCGAGCGGTGCAGGCAGCGCCATGGTCGAGGAGGGATCTTGAAAGAGAGGAGAAACGAGGAGGACTGAAGGCGGAGGAGGAGAGCATCGCTACTTTACTAAGTTTAAGGGGTTTTATTCGCGTCCACTCCGCCCCCGCGGCTGATAGTGCCAATCGGAGTGGGACGACACTATCGTGAAAAGCGCCGGCAGCGAATGCTTCGTCTGCCTCTTGCTTCAACACGTCTGCTGAGATCGTGATTACACAAGCTGAGGCACTAAATGCGAGGGAAGACAGTGCACATGATGCTACGCCATCTCTGCTCTCCCTGTCATTGCATACAAGACAGATCACCTATAAAATAGGGTGCGCGGGCGGTGATAAGGAGCATTGCATAAGGTACGAAATTCGTGGCAGTATAGGCAAGATAAAGAAAAGTAAAAGGCAACAGGCTACACAGTAATGGGTCAATGCATATTCGGATAATTCACAACTGAATACTGCAACAGGGCACTTTAGACGAGAAAATGTTACTATAAATGAGTGTTACTAGGAACATATCAAATACTAGAGCAAAAGTCAGGATTCAGCTATTGTAGAATGCAGATGAGGTAAAAAGTAGCAGCATCTAGGAATTAGGGTGATAAGTAAACAAACCAATCCACGCATTTTGAAAACACGTCGGATCATTTAAAGTGAATATGTAGGAAGAAAATTAATTCCACTCTTTAATTAATAGTGGTAAGGGTGAGTTCCCATATTTGTTAGTACGAGTGTATACCGGATATACTTTGCGGGCGTGATATTTACACACGTGTTAACCTCCGAAAGGCTCATGTACTGCTCAAGAACCCTTACGCTGCCGTAGTTGAAGTGGTATTGTAATCTAACAGCTTTATCTGTACTGAATCGATGCGATTGGTTAGCTTAGCCGTTTGCAGGTGCCAGATGATAGATATATATTACACTTGTTATCCAACGTTTTGTGCAAAAACTTACTGCACCACAAAGCTTTTCCCTTTGGGGTAAATTCACGTACACGTAAAAATAATCAACTGCAAGCGAATGCAGCCGCGTGCTTGTATTCGTGAGAAGTAAACGACGCTTAAGAAAGTTTAGCTTCCTGATAAGAACGTGTACCTAGGCAACGTGCAAATCATGTGAGAATAGGCAAATATGTGTATTTCCGCGTATTCCGGACACGCGGACATTCGTCTTACAATTTCTCTTATCCCTCAGCTCTCTTATCCGTCTCTTATCCGTTATCCGTCAAATTTCTTCAGAAGGGTTTGAGGGTTTTTCCAGTAAACGATCCTTTTCTGACACGAGAGAGAGAGAGAGAGCAAATGATAAAGGAAAGCTAGGGAGGTTAACGAGGACTGAGCCCGGTTGGCTACCCTACACTGGGGAGAGGGAAAAGAGGACGGAAAGATTAAAAGAAGAGAAAGTCAACTGGGGATATCGTTCTGTCACTCAATCCGGATCACAGACGCTGACTCAATCCAGTAGCTTTCAAATATCGCAGCAGCGCTTTTGTGGCCTTTTGTAGCTGCGATATGCGAGGCCATGGTCCCAAGATCTTGTTCAAGGTGAGCGGTGTTCTATCTAGCTGATAGAGAACTGTGCAGAGGTTATGTGTTTCGTTTTGAAAAGATGGGCAGTAGCACAGTAGATGTTCTATAGCTTCCTCGACACCGCGGGCATTGCAGTCGGCGCTATCAGCCATTCCAATCAAAAACGTATATGCATTGGTGAATGCGAAGCCCAAGTGTAAGCGGCACAGCATTGTTTCCTCATTTCGTGGAAGCCTTGGTAACAGCCGCAGTTGCATGGTGGGGTCGAGGGAATGCGATCGATCTTGGGTGAATGCAGGTGTGTGCCATTTCTCTAATGTCATACGGTGTGCTAGCATGCTTAGGTGTTGGGCTGCGTCGGTCCGCGATAAAGGTACAGAAACAATGGTTGCTCCTTCGTGTGCTTTCCTAGCAGCTTCGTCAGTGAGGTCGTTGCCGGAGATACCGCAATGGGACCAGGCTGCCACTGAAACACGACGTCGTGTCCTTTCGTTATCATACAATGGTGCATTTCTCGTATCTCCGACACTAGTTGTTCACAGGACCCGCGACGAAGAAATGACAGAAGACATTGTAAGGCGGCCTTCGAGTCGCAGAATATTGCCCAGCGATTAGCGGGTTGGTTAATGTAATCAACGGCACCTCGGAGGGCAACAAGCTCCGACCCGGTCGATGTAGTCAACTGAGAAATCTTGTATTGGATGCTAATTGATCGTGATGGTATAACCACTGCGCTGGTGGAGCTGGTCTGTGGAAGAGCCATCCATATATACGTGGACTTGGTCAAAATAGTCAAACAATCCAAGGTAGGCAGGTCGGTCTTCTTTCTTATCCCTGGGACTGTAAGACGCACTTGAGGTTGTTTTAAACACCACAAAGCTGAGGTTGAACGTGCTGAGGGTGTGAAGCCCGATGATAAGTAGGCACGATGGATGCTGACCTCTTTGGAGAAGGACGCCTGTGGTCGTCGTTCTGGCAGGCAGGCACGAAATTTCCTGGTGGCGTATGAGCACACGGCTGAACAGTTCCGCACTTTCTTCCAATAATGTCAACTATCACTTCTTGCTCTAAATGAAGAAAGGCTCAAAATGAGGGATTGGTTTTTTTTTATTGGAATCCTCAGGGTTACCTCCTTCGATCTATTAAGAAGATGATTGAAGAATTTTGTGTGGTAACCATTCAGAATACGGTGAATTTATCTATGGACAACTATTTAAAGATGCTTACGTTTTATTTTTCTTCTACGCTTGTTGATTTTAACAACTACACTTTTGCGCAGAAAGAAATATTTTTATTGATTGCTGCATAGGACAGATTTTAAACGACTTGTTTTTATCCCTTTCTGACAATGTGATTGCCAAGGTACTTAACAATACTGTCGTAGCTGCTGTCTTTAGCCGCGTTCACCCTTTTCTTGTTACTGCGAGGAGCAGAGGCGGAAAAAGCAGGGTATGTCGTGAAAAGTGCTCTCAGTGCTTTTGAGCAGCGCGGTTAGCGCGCTGTACTGGGAACCTTCCATTCTCTGATTCTCTGTTATCTTTCTTTTATTGAGCTTACATTTGTCCTAGCTGTCGGTTCCCTTGTCCATATTTATAGCGTCACGCAGTGGTATATATATATATATATATATATATATATATATATATATATATATATATATATATATATATATATATATATATATATATATAACGGTTTTCTCCGAAAAAAGTACGAGGGGAAATTATGTTTCGTGATTTTTTTTCAGTGCTTTGTTAATTGGTGTAGCTGCGGGGAGTAAAATTAATGCGCGAGAAATAGTTATACAACGCAGCACTTTTCTTCAGGCTGTCATACAGCAGTAGACTTTTGGGCAGAAGCAAAGCCGATAAGCAATGACGCCTGCAGCACATGTCCTTCGGTCGTGCACCGAAGCTTCCTCCTTTCCCTCTTTAACACTCTTCGCAAATGGCGTCGTCTCCTTTCTCCCACTCTCGTCCACAGTGGGCTGCGGGAAAGCGGGAGCGTATCGCTCCGCGGTGCAGTTGAGCGTCCACGCGTCACGGCTGCCGCGGTGCAGATGCAGAACGTGATCCGAATGCAAAGCGGCTGCGTCAACGCTGCGACCCCGGATCCCCTCCACTCGATCGTGTTCATGACCCCCGGCCGCCTTCCTTCCTCGTTGGTTTTCATAGCTGTTGTGTTTTGTCCTGGAGGTTTGGACCGATGTCTCCCACTTCCTTAGGCACAATCGGCACTATTAAAGCTATAGCACATCGTGCATGGAAATCATCGAGCAGGAATGCCTCTTTGTCACAAGAACCATACAGTGTTGTTCAAGCTACAGATTCTCGCGTCGGCTGCTTCGAGACCACGAACAAATCTACAAAATTCAAAGTCTAAAGGAAAGGAAAGAACTGATGAGGTAAACGCTGGGAAGCTGATAAGGCTACAGTTGAATGGCTACCTAGCATTGAGAAAGGGGACAGAAGAGATCACAAAAGGGAGAAAAGAAAAGTTGATGCACGGCTATTACGATTTTCCGGCGCCTGTTCCTACAAACCTCTCCAACACTCGCACTGCTTGTCAATAGGGCTACATGGCCCGTATTAACTACATTTTTAGGTGCGAAACGTGTTCGGCCATATTAGCTGCAGTCCTTTCAAAATTTTATGACAGTGCAAGGGTTCTTTGGCGCGACACACAGAACGCACGCTCACGTGGATAACCGAAAGTGAGACCGCGCTCGAGCGTGGACTTGCGCTCGTCGTTTCGGAAACACGTTTCACGTGCGAAAGAAAATACTTAACAGAGCAGGTTTATTTGAGTTCGTCGATTGAAACGAAGAGATTTGGCCAGATTGCCGGATCGATGAGAAAAGGCTACGCGCATCGTACTATAAAACAGCGATGCCGCGAGGAGCTTGTGATGCAAAAAGAAATTGGTTCCTCGGCAAATCGTTTGCCGTGAAATTAGTACGTACTTCTGTGTAGTCTTTAGATAGGCAGACGCAGTCCTCTTTACAAATTACGCTAGAGCATTCGATGATAGAGATTGACAGAGCCAATGACTCTTGAAAAATGAAACAATAACCGAGAAAAAACCGTAATAGCTATGGAGGAAGAGGGCCACCACTGGAAGGGCTGGCCCGGCCGTCAGCGTGACGGGGCGTGAAGGATCACGTGGACACAGCCGCAGTATTGGCCCCCTCGGAAGCAGGGGAGCGAAAATGAGAGCGAAAGTTTTCAACCACGCCATATGAGTGGCTAGCGGTGTTGCCTTTCGCAGCACAGCTATAATAAATAATGTGATATTTAAACGATTAACAAAATTTGAATCCTTGCGAAAGCTTTTCGCATGACCCCGTACGCGACGAAGTTCCTGTAAGCTACACAACGAAAACGCTTTCGAACAGCACCTGGTAGTGCTCACGCTATACCACGATTAGTTATGTCCTGCGAAATATTTGCATGCTGTCACCTGTAGCCCACAGCACGGTACAAATAAATACGTTATGTATATACGGCTCGTTCATAACGAAAAAAAGGGGAAAAATGTCTATGGGGCAAACGTAACGAAATCTGACATTACTGCGTTCTTTTGTGGGCTATTTATTGTACCACTTGTCTGACTTTTCTTTTCTCCCCATGTGAAACCGTATTAAGTTTCTCAAGTTCTGAGGCTCTTGCGGTATACTTCGTGTTTTAGAGCGCAGCTCTTTGGCGTCCGTTCCTGGGTTTCGCGTCGTCGTCGGCGTCGTCGTCGTCGTCGGCCTCGTAACCAGCTCCGCCCCCCTTTCATCCCCCCAGCGCTAGCAGCGACCGACTGATACCGCTGGATGCCGCTGACGCCGCTAGAGAGTCAAGATAACGTGACTGCATAGAACACCGTCGCCGCCATGCAGAAAGAGGAGGAAAGGGTCCCCCCCCCCCCTGTTCTTGTGTGGCGGATAGCTGGGGTTGACTCACTATCGCCGTCAGCGGCATCAGTCAGTCGCTGCTATCTCTTCCCTCCTCCCTTTATCGTGTTGTCCGCTTGCTGCGCGCGCTTCTGCCCCCATCGTTTGCCGCTGGGTGTACACGCCGCCCCCCTCCGCTTCCGCTTACTGCTGGTTGCTCTCGACGGCGGCGATGAGCCTCCGCTTCGGCGGCGCGAACTGCAGGGTCTTCTCGGCGGCGGCGATGAGCTTCTGCTTCAGCCTCGCTTACTGCTGGTTGCTCTCGACGGCGGCGATGAGCCTCCGCTTCGGCGGCGCGAACGGTAGGGTCTTCTCGGCGGCGGCGCTTAGCCTCTGCTTCCCCCACGGCTGTGACAACCTCGCGAGGCACTTGTATAGATCTCGTCTTTGAGAATCAAGCATTGGTGTACCAAGTCGAACATATATCAGTCTATTTCTCCGACCACAAAGCTTCCTTCATGACTGTCAAGAACTGTTAGTGGAGTCTTTGTTAAAGGAATACGTGTGAAAAATAAAAAAAAAATTATGTGATAGCGCATACATGTGTTTTTTTAAGTATACCATTTTTAGAGTAACTTGTGAAATCGCAATTCAGCATGTTCGTTTGGTTTTTATGCAGATGCGGAAATTACATGCGCGATAACTCGCAAAGTGCAAGTATCTAATAAAGATCACTAATTAACCTTGAAAAGCGCAGTTTTTCGTTGCGAACATCGCCAAGTTTTCGCGACCATTGGGGTTGCACACTTCTATTATTTACGCTTAATCTGTTCCAACATTGATCCTACTGTACTTAAATGGATAGAAAGTTACTGTCCCAAAGAAGCAAATGTGCTATTCTGAATGAAAAATGTTCTGGTTATGTGGACTTCACATCAGGAGTACCACAGGGCTCTGCACTAGGTCGATTTTTATAAACAGCGAAGCTTTTTCGTTGCGAAACTCACCAGGTTTTGTGACTGCGGGCGCTGCGGTCTGGCTGTGCCCTTGCCTAATAGGTCAACCAATCGCGGCGCAACTCGCGCGCCACTTGGTTCCTTGTGGCGCTACGAGATGGCGCTCGTCTCCACGCATCCGGGGAGGCGATCAAGGGAAGTGTCTTGCTACTTGAGACTCGAGCTTGATGTTGCCTGAGGACAAAAACCTACCTGAGCTAATATCCGCAACAAGGTGAGGCATGTGCGCGCTGCAACGAAAATGTGGAAATCACTTGGCACATCCTAATGGACTGCGAAGGGATTCACCCAGTGAGACCAGTAGGTAAGGCATACCTTCCAGAAGCGCTTGGAATTAAAGTGGACGGAAGCATCAACTGGTCAGCAGCCGAGATAAGCAAGAGACGTTCGGATTATTGGTGGTAAAAAAAGCAGGGCAGAGACTGGATCGGTTACGACCGGATCCGTTACAGGAATAGATAGCCGTAGGAGGTAGATAACTTTTGAAAAAGAGCAAAACGATTAGAGATGTATACAATGCTAGAATGAAAACCACGTATAGCATCTGAGTAACAGAAGCAGGCTAGGTGACTATTTGTCAACGCCCCGTTTCAAAGGAGATGGAATAATAATAATAATAATAATAATAATAATAATAATAATAATAATAATAATAATAATAATAATAATAATAATATTCACCGCGGCAGCATCGGCTCCGGCTGTGCGGGGGAAAGCAAAAAAAAAGAGAGAACCATAAAGCTTGCCTACGCGCACCCGTGCCTGTACGGTAATGAAGTAAACGCTTCTGAAGGATAGAACGGATTCGAATTGTGCTACGCAAGTATGCGCATGCTGCTTCTGAAACCATGATGTGCTGGAGGCGTCCCTCGTACTCGCTAGTAGTCAGGAACTCCACTTAACAACGAGGCTCGGTATAGCTTGCATGTGCCCGCGCTTGTGTGCGTGCGTGCGTGCGTGTACACGTGTTTCGACTCTTTATGCACTCACACGAAGCTTCCCTGTATACAGATTTAAACTCGTTGGATCTGCTGCAATTGTTTAAAAAAATATGCTAATGATATTGCTGCTGTAGTTTCTTCTTAACTGCTGTTATTTTCCGATGACTGCATCGCGCACAGAAAAATTACTTACGAAGATTACATCACTAACTTTCAGGAAGACTTGTGTTCGAAACTGGTGCGCTATATGGAATATGAATTTAAATATATAGCAGTGCGTGCGTGTCTTTCCTTTACCAAAAAGCGTAAGCCAATGTCATCACAGTATTACTTAAACGGTGTTGTACTAAAGCAAGAAAGATCATAGAAGTACCTTGGTGTAATATTGTCATCAAAATTCTCATAGACACCTTATGTAAACAATGCCATAACTGAAACTAGTAAAGCATTTAACTTCGTTGAACGGAACTTGCGTTGTTCGCATGCTAATTTAAAAAGCATGGCCTATGTTATTTGTATTCACCCAATTTTGGAATATGGCTCTGTCACGCGGGATCTCGCCCTCATTACCGCTCTCCGGAAAATGCAATATCGAGATACCAGGTTTGTCTTGGAGCGTTATCAAAGGAATAAGAGTTGCACGACAATGAAAGTTGCGCATGGTTGGTAATCCCTTTTCACCCGTCGCAGAAAACTGAGCTTGAAACTTCTACATTTAAGTTACCATAGAAAAACCATAATAAACAAAGGAACTTACATAGAGAAAGCTCACTATATCTGCAGGTGCAGTGATCATGACAGCCAAATCTTGGAATAGCAAACCAGGACGAACATGTATGCTCATCTTTTATTTTGTCCGGACAGTAAACCAGTGGGAAAGGCTGAAAAGCAGGCGCATTCTGCAAACGAAGACTTATTTTATTGGACGCTGTAACTCCCTGCTGTAAAGTTTTATGGCACCGCGGGGTAATCTCTTAATGAAGAATAAAGAAAGAAGGCTAGTCGCTTTGAAACATCGCGAAATGATATGCATGCACTCGCGCACTCACTTGCTCTGAATTCGTGCGGTTAAGGCATTGATTCTTTATTGACTTCAGGGGCAAGGCACCTGCCTCAGCCAAAGTGGCAGCCACTTGTGAGGTTCGGGGAACGCCAAGACTGAGCCGTATTGCTGACCGATGCTGCAGCTCCAGTTTCCGCAGGCGGGGTAGGGGCAGCGCCACAAGAGGGAAGGCATACAGTAGCCGTGAAGTGACTGCAGCTTCAGCCCACCTGGTGGTACAGCCCCTACAACAGGGGCTACGACACATTGATCGCCTACACCATGCCGCAGATAGTCAAGCACTCCTGACCCCACCTACGCTCCCGGCCAGCATCACACATGGGACGGCTGTGTGGCCTCTATAAGGAGGTCATAGGGGACACGCCTGCAAACGCTGTACAGCCTCGCCCACCACATCGACCACCAATCCCTATCTCGACGGAGCTGCCAGGTGTCTCGAAGAACCGTTCCCCAACATGTGCCCTGCAGCAGACGGCAGCCTCTCTTCTCCAAGAGAGACTTGGGGACCACCTTCATATCTTCGTCGATGGATCGTGATACCGGAGACTGGCTCATCCACAGCAGCCTGCGTTGCACCGACCCCACGAAAGAGCAAGCTGTGCAGTCTCCCGGGGCACGCAAGTTCTACCGCAGCAGAGTTAGCAGGACTCCACCTTGCTGTGGACCTACTTGCAGAGTAGCTACCAGCGACCCCGGCAGCCATTTTCTGCGACTCCAAGGCGGCGATGTTCTGCCTGCAGAGCCCTGATAGGGCTAGCCTTGGGGTAGCGCTGCTCTCTTCAAGACTGACGGCCCTTCAGGACGCAGGATGCTCAGTATCTCTGCATTGGCTACCGGCACACGTGGGAATCCTGGGCAATGAAGAGGCGGACACTCTGGCAAAAAGTGCCCACCACTCATTCGTCCCCCTCAGCCCTGCTGTAACGGCCGCAGACTTCTCGACACACAGGCTGCGCCGGCACATCATCGCCTGCCACCCGGACAAACGGGTATCCCTGGGACGGCCTCCACGGCCTCTTCCACAGCACGGCCTCCTACGAAGGAATGCCTCGTTGCTGCTCCGACTGCGAGTTGGCTGCTACTGGACGGCAGCCCGCCGGCACCGCCTTGGGAAAGACACCTCGCCAGCCTGTGCCTCTTGTGGTGAACCAGAAACTCTGGAGCACCTCCTGCTGGCCTGCCCTGCTCACCTGCAGCACTGCGGTCGACTTCTGCAAGAGTTCCACCGCCTGGGGCTCCCATGTTCACGACAGGAACCCCTGTCGTAATCAGGTACCAGCCCTCCTAAGTGTCATCGAGTACCTCGACTCGTCGGGGCTCTCGGCGAGACTATAGGACATTTCTACAAAGACGGATGGCCTAACGGCCTTCCCACCACCTCGGGCTTCCTGATCGGCCACTACTTCGCTTCCATCTCTACGACCCTCTACCTTTCTCCCTCCTACCCTCTCTCTCTTTTAACCCTATCCCCTGCACCCTGCTGGCGCTGAGCCGTGCTCCCGCATGGGTTGCAGAAAATAGCGCTAGCCTTTTCTCCTTCCCCACAAGAACCATTTCTCTCTCTTAATGACTTCGGTTGTATATGCTGTATAAAACACATACCTAACATCGTGTACTCTATCGATTTGTTCTTACGCGAAAGAAGCCGGTATGGCGTACCACTTTGCGAAGTACACACAAAGTGGCCATGTATTCTATTTTGCGAATATACAGCGTTTGTAAAGTGTTCCCTGCTTTGAGATTACTCAGTATCTGTAAATTGGTAATGAAAGACATCCCTCGCTTTGAAGGCCCAGATATGTTTAAGATGGCGGCTTCGCGATGTTTCAATTAAGCGCTGGCCGCCAAACTATGAGGAGCGTACTGTGCTATTTCTCCTACCACGTCTTTTTGGCGTAACCGGTAGATGGTGTCACCATATGTGGTCGCACTCAATTGCTACAATGCTAAGGGTTGGTAGAAAAAAAATATAAAAAAAAACGTGCACAACGCCTATATGCGTCCGTTGGAGGAAGGCGAGCGAAGTGAACCATATTTGAGCCTGCGTCCGCCATTGCCTAATTATAAACATAAAAAAGGTAGAAAAAGAAAGCGCTACCTCTAGCATTCCTACTAGATTTTAGGGTAATAAAAGCGAATGTTGTAAAATGGAGCAGTTTGTGGGCAGGTTTACCACGTGAAATAAGCGTCTAGATTTCCCAAGTGACCACCTTTGGCTGGCCAGTGGGACAACCTGGTCTATGTTTCACGCCTCAAGCAAGAACTTTAAGGCGAAAGAGCAGCCTATCTGCTTATACTGAGGTTTAAGCCCGTGAGTGTTGCCTATCCCTGCAATGAAATTATCGGGAAAAAGAACTCTAAATGCGGGAGAAAGTTTCACCTTTAGGATATTGTCGTTTGGTGCAAAAGGCAGCTTTCTCACGTTTGAATAGAAATTTAAAAAAATATAACGCGCATTTAGCAAAACAAAATACCGTTATCAAGTAAGTAACAGTGCCATTCAGTGGAAAAAAAAGAGCAGGCATTTCCCAAGTCTCAGGTCATCGTACAAAGGGTCTGCGGCTCCACTGGTACTCTTTTTTTTATTACTTGTGGTTATTACTTATGCTCTATATTGGCCCAAATCGCCATGGGTTACGTGATTGCGAGATATGGGGAAAGAGAAAGAGAATTCGAAAGAAAACGTTGAAGTTTTCTGCTTTGAAGCTTACAAAGAAGAAAGGATGAAAAAGGAACACGATTCACCGGTTAGGTGATTCTCTCCAAACTCGATACCAGAATTTTTTTTCCAGCTAAGTGAGTGTTATCGAACTGAGTCCAAGGCAGCCATATTGCCGTTTCCTTAATGGCGATCGCAAAATTCTATTTTTTCCATTTACCGCAGAAATGGTTCCGGGGAACAACCGGGAGTAGAAGCGTATATATCGCGGGTCGGGGCGCAAACGGCCTTTTCTTTTCTCGCCGTTTCCAGCCTCTGCCTTTTCATCGACGCTGACCACTTCGGAGATCGTTCTCGTGCCTCAGCGATGAATGGGGCCTGATAGCCAGAATGTATCCCGGGTGGCGGTTTGCCGGCAGGCCGCAGCTCTTCAAAGCCAAGTAGGCCGGAATTTCGTTCAATTGGCTTCCTTGTGGGTTGGTATGCCTCTAGAAAAAAAAAGCCCATGAAGAAATAGAAACAGGATACTTCGTCGATACCCTTGGCTCCAAACTCACAACGACAACATCCGTCAACGTCCCCAAGTTGCTTAAGAAACTTTTCTAATCCTATGAAAAGTGCCCTTATAGTTAGAATTAGGATTACGCACATAATATGGAGGGGGGGGGGCAGCAGTAACAACAACGAGGATGACCACGACGGCGTCGCGATGACACTACGCTGACTGAAATCAAGAGGGCGGACAGTCTTCTTTGCTGAGTATGACTTGCGAGTGTGACTGAGTATGACTGCTGCGTCCTCAAAAGTGCGACTGATGCAATACTCGTCAGTCATGCTGAAATGGCGTGTACGTGCCACGCCAGCAAGCGCTAATGCACAAGGCTTCCACAGCGGAGGCCCCCACCTTTTAAACAACTTTGCTGCGATGTGCACATGTCTGCTGCTGTGGTCTCCGAAATGAAGCGACGCAAATAGGGCACATTTTAGAGCTGGTGGAGTAAGAAATAAATATCTATACGAATTAAAGTAATTAGGAACAAGAAGTTCATGGCTACTAGGTGAAAGCGTGATGCTTCAAATTTCATTTTTATGAACAAAGGCACTGTCTGTGTTTCTGGCCCTGACGACGCCCAGACGCGCATATGTGAAATAAAGAAACAGCGTCTGCTATGGTAAATGTTAAAGAGGCAAGGAGAAAACATCTTTGGCATGTGCAATACTCCGTCTGTTGCCTATGTATAAATTGGTGAAATCGGGTGATGAAGAAGGAAGAAGCAAAGAAAAGCTACATTCACTACACTTCAGCCATTCGAATGTCAATGAACTCAATTTTGGCTTCAGCAGCAGCAGCATCAAACTAGATAGACCAATGCTAGACTATGGTGCCGTGGCTCTGTCGCATAATTCGACCTCTCATTCTTGCTGTCGCTAATAGAAATGCAGGCTGAGCAGATAAGTGAAAGAACTAAAGGTCAAGTAAGTACCTTATAGACTTTGCTTAACATGTAACGATATTCGTAACTGAAATACATAAACCGCGAAACGATCCTACGTTCTAACAATTTTTTTCTTTCAATAGTTATTTTCCTCCTATTCCCCGCTGCAACAGTTGCATATGCAATGCAATAACTTGACCCATTCTTTGTAAAATTCTTACGATTTAGACACGAATTCCTCACTGACTGCCCGCAACTTCTGCAAGAATCATGCGAGGGAAAAAAAAATAGAGAACTGCACGCGCAACTTTTCAGTGATGACTAACGTCACTCGTTTGCCTTATTCCACCAACTAATAAGTTAAAACAAATATATGCAACTCAGAACAGCCTCATTTAGGCAAGTGAAATAAAGGGCACTTAAATAGGGAACGACAGATGGCGTTCTAGGGAAAATCGCAAAGCTTTGTTCGGCGGCGCGCTTAGTATGCTCCTGGCAAATGCGATGATAAACGATTTACATAGGACATAAGAATACGGTACGGTGAGTGCAGGCTCCTAATGTGAAAGGAGCCGGCAAAAGAAGGAGCACAGCAAGAAAACACGGAGAATAAGGGTATTCGCTGCCGCCGCATTTCGACACAAAGTCACTCATGCGTATTCTTACCACGGAAAGGGGAGATTGTTTCCAAACCTACGATGCAGACCCTTCTGTAGTGTCCTAGCACGTGCAGCCGAGCGCGATTGCTATCTTGGCCGCGTGAAGGATCCCCTCGTCGCCGAACAACGTCGCGGCGAACCGCGCGGTGACCACGACACGACCGGGAGCCATTAACCGGAAGGACGCGCCATTAGCGTACCGCACAACTTCTCCGAGGAAAGGGGGTCGCCACGCAAAGACACTTTTAATTGAGTACTTAACACACAAGCCCTTCGTGCATCGCACCAAGCCATCATTTTCCGAATGTCATCAGGTTAGGCTCTGCTGCAGAATGAGTGAACTTGCAACGACGCACGATTTAGAGGCAGAATATGTGGGCTTACACGTGAAACCCGAGCTGCTAGGCCGACGCCTGGCCAGCGGGGATGATGCATTTATGAAAATGATTCCTTCTGAATTTTAAGCGCTATTCCAACACATCATATTCTACGCCTTTCGTGCAGCCCCTGTTTGTGCGTGTTGGCACTTCGGAACTGCGTGCTTTATTTCTGGGTCATGCGATTTATTCAATCGTATATTTTGCAACATCAAGCAAAAGTAATAACATAATCTAGATTACTCTGCTGTGATCCTTAGGATGGTGGGCAGATTGTTCTAGAAAAACTGGCCACCCTGTATACGCAATGCCTCATGACCTCGCGCGTACCGGAATCTGGGAAGAACGCTAACATAATCCTAATCCATAAGAAAGGGGACGCCAAGGATTTGAAAAATTATAGGCCGATCAGCTTACTGCTCGTTGCCTACAAAGTATTTACTAAGGTAATCGCTCATAGAATCAGGAACACCTTGGACTTCAGTCAACCAAAGGACCAGGCAGGATTCCGTAAAGGCTACATAACAATAGGCCATATTCACGCTATCAATCAGGAGATAGAGAAATGTGCAGAATATAACCAACCCTTATATATAGCTTTTGATTACGAGAAAGTGTTTGATTAAGTAGAAACGTCAGCAGTCATGGAGGCATTACGGAATCAGGGTGTAGACGAGCCGTATATAAATATACTGAAAGATATCTATAGCGGCTCTACAGGCCCCGTAGTCGTCCATAAAGAAAACAACAAAATCCCAATAAAGAAAGGCGTCAGGCAGGGAGATGCGATCTCTCCAATGCTATTCACAGCGTGTTTACAGGAGGTACTCAGAGAGCTGGATTGGGAAGCACTGGGGATAAGAGTTAATGGATAATACCTTAGTAACTTGAGATGCGCTGATGATATTGCCTTGCTTAGTAACTCAGGGGACCAACTGCAATGCATGCTCACTGACCTGGAGTCAAAGCCGAAGGGTGGGTCTAAGAATTAATCTGCAGAAAACTAAAGTACTGTTTAACAGTATCGGAAGAGAACAGCAGTTTACGATAGGTAGCGAGGCACTGGAAGTGGTAAGGGAATACATCTACTTAGGACAGGTAGTGACTGCGGATCCAGATCATGAGACTGATATAATCAGAAGAATAAGAATGGGCTGGGGTGTATTTTGCAGGCATTCTCAGATCATGAACAGCAGGTTGCCATTATCCCTGAAGAGAAAAGTATATAACAGCTGTGTCTTACCAGTACTCACGTACGGGGCAGAAACCCGGAGGCTTACGAAAAGGGTTCTACTTAAATTGAGGACGACGCAACGAGCTATGGAAAGAAGAATGATGGGTGTAACATTAAGGGATAAGAAAAGAGCAGATTGGGTGAGATAAAAAACGCGAGTTAATGTCATCTTAGTTGAAATCAAGAAAAAGAAATGAGGGGCATGGGCAGGACATGTAATGAGGAGGGAAGATAACCGATGGTCATTAAGGGTTACGGACTGGATTCCAAGGGAAGGGAAGCGTAGCAGGGGGCGGCAGAAGGTTAGGTGGGCGCATGACATCAAGAAGTTTGCAGGGACAACACGGCCACAATTAGTATATGACTGGGGTAGTTGGAGAAGTATGGGAGAGGCCTTTGCTCTGCAGTGGGCGTAACCAGGCTGAGGATGATGATTATGATCCTTCGACAGCAGTCAAGTAGGTATATGTCATTGCATTGCGATATGATAAAATGCGTTAGATGTGGTTTCCGTATTCATCAGCCCTGAAGGCTTAGACGAATGCTAAGACGTCGCGTTTTTTTTTTGCAGTTCAATATCTTAATGAAAAGAGAAGCATTAAAATGCGCAGTGGCCCCACGGTAACACAATTGCAAAGGAGGAGAGAGTTCACCAAGTCGATTGAACGCCGACACAGGACGCATTGGCAATATCAGTGCAGCTGACGTCGAACAAGGCCCATCACAACGATTCCATGGTCATCGATCAAAAGCTGAGAACGTGATCTTGTGCTCATGGGCTGAGAATAATTACGAAACTAGCGTGAATCAAGTTATACGCTGTTTGCTATTCGTTCTTGGGTTAGGCAGCGCGAAATAACAGACGGAGGGATTATGTCGTTTCGCGGCTGCCCAAGTCAAGGGGGCATTACCAACTGGCCCGGCAAACCACCCTCCTAAGTTATTATTTGTATTTTTATTGAAACAGGAACAAATATTTCATTGTATCAAACTGCGCACGCCTTATATCAATTCATATCTTGGTCTGCTATCCATACTCCAAAGGTACTGCCGCTCCGGTAATGTGCACAATATTGTATTCACGCTGGCCGACCGAACAAAAAATGAAACAACAACAACAACAACAACAACAACAACAACAACAACAACAACAACAACAACAACAACAACAACAACAACAACAACAACAACAACAACAACAACAACAACAACAACAACAACAACAACAACAACAACATAAGAACTGCAGTCAGATATCTTTAAGACGTAACTTAGTGGCTCCTACGTTATTTTAATTTGGTAGCCTAGGAATAATAAATTCCAGCGACCGAAAAATATATAGGTAACAACAAAGCGCGATGGGTTTATTTACAAATTATTGACTATAAGCTCTCTATATGTTTGGTGCTGATATCTCACACGCAAGCAAACACTTCAAATTATTGAAGGTCCCTGTGTCTTTGATAATAGCTTGATTACGTGCGATTCAGTTCAAGAATGCAAGACGTTGCTCCTGTCTACGGTTAACGAGACGCATTATGTCACCGTCATCAACATTGATTTCGAGAACGATTTTTCCTTCGCTTCCGCATATACATAAGCTCTTTCCTATGGGTTCGCAAGGCCACGCTCAAAATCGGTGACCTCAAATCCGACAATTTCTGTTTGGGCCCCAGAGGCACGCCGCAAGAAGCAGTAGTGTCATCACTGCTTTTTAACATCGCCATGAAGAAACTACCGCAAAGGCTCTCCAACATAGAAGGGATCGATCATACGCTCTACGCTGATGACATCACAATCTGGTGCACCGGAGGAAGCGAAGGAGCTGCTGAATTAGGTTTACAGGAGGCTGTTGATCAAACAGAGATGTACCTAGAAAATACGGGGCTTAGGTGCTCCCCGAGCAAGTCTGAGCTCCTCCTCTACAGGCCAGTCAGGAGAGGTCCCAAACCTAAATGCTGGAAACCGTTTTCAGAAGTAAACATGAAACTCCACACTAAAGGCGGCTGTACCATCGCAAGAGTAGATACCATTCGGGTGCTTGGCATGTTCATCGAATCCAATGGCAGTAACAATACGACGCTCAAGAAGCTCACAGCCAAGACTGAGAACATCATCAGACTTATCAACAGAGTCTCGAATAAGCATGGAGGCTTAAAGGAAGACAACCTCCTCAGATTGTTCCACGCCTTCCTCATGAGTCATATAGTTTATGTGGCAGCCATGCACAACTGGTTTAAATCCGAGAAGAAACGATTAAACACGCTCATGAGAAAAAGTATAAAAAAAGTACTAGGCATTCCGTTACGGGCGAGCACGGATCTCCTTATGCGACTATGAGTGCACAACACATTAGACGAGATATTCGAGGCCCAGGAGTCAGGCCAACTGGCCCGTCTATCCTGTACCCCGGCTGGAAAGAAGATCCTGACGGTTCTTGGGATCAACCCTATCATCATGGAAGAGCGGAAATATGAAATTTCAGAAGATCAAAGGAACAACATACGAGTTGCACCATTTTCCCGTAATGTTAATCCTCAACAAAACGTAGGCAGACGAAGGGCAAGGGCCCTCGCCCTCCTCAAGCGTACCAAGGACGATCCCTGCTCGGCATGTTTTGTCGACGTAACCCAGTATGGACAGTCGTCTAACTTCGCCATTGCACTCGTTGATCACAACGGACAGATAGTGAATGCGGCTTCCCTGAAGTACTCAACAACCAGAGCGGATCAGGTCGCAGTTGCTATAGCACTCCTAGACAACAGCAGATCGCAAATCTTCACTGATTCGAGATCGGCGGTCAGGGCTTTCGATTCAGGATCCATCGCTCAGAAGGCTCACAAGATTCTCAAGAACAAGATAATCTCTCCGCACACCATCACGTGGTTTCCGGCTCACCTCGATCCCCACCTTGACTCATTTCCCAATCTCAATGACATCGCCCACTCCCAAGCGCGCGCACTAACCCACCGCGCGGGAGCAGGATCAAGCTCAGACTCCGGGGTTCTCGAGTTTCGGGACACTTTCACTACCTTCGGCGAAATTACTACGCACTATCACCTGGGTAGGAGGACTTATCCTCACCCTCAAAGCAAACTGGCTAGACCTCTGGCGTCCACTTTACGCATGCTTCAGACTAACTGCTATCCAACCCTGGCCCTTTTCCACACGATCACTCCAGAGGCTTTTAGCTCTACTTGCCCTGACTGTGGGGCTATTAGCAATCTCGCACAGATGCTCTCGCGATGCCCCTCGTTACAGGTACCCAATCGCATCACAGAAGAATGGAGCTCTGCCATCCAGAGCTCAGAACTTTCGCGTCAAACCTGGGCTGTCCAGAGAGCCCACGATGCGGCAGTTAGGTTCGGCCTACCAGTCCCCACGTGGGAGCAGCCCGCAGCCCTGTCGTAGGGCAGAGCTTCTCAGGACCTTGTAAATAAAGTTATTTGTTTGTATGTCTTCCGAAGAAGGAGGAAATTTTATTATACGGCGACTCTAGTCAGAGTCGTCTTTGGCAGTGGAGATGGCACTCCCCGGTGGTCCTTTACGCCATCGCTCAGCGTACGTAACATCAATACTGACTCGGCGTTTTGGATCCACGACAGGCTGAATTTTAGAACTTGAAGAGTGCAGCGCAGTTAAGGTCCCCAAACTCGACAGTACACCGACGAGTCATCTGAATGATGGCGACTTAGTCATCAAAACTCAGTTGTACTATTTGCAAATTAGTTAAGCAAAAACATGGAGAGGATAAGAAATCGCATGCGTAGCTGAATTGGCAGATCGCGATGAATGTGATACCAGGGCAGCCTTTATCTTTTGTTCATTTATAGGGAGTATGAAGGTTAAAGAACTTTACCACCGCTATTCTACATGTACCCAACACATTATTGTGTATCTTAGACGCCTTCTTCGAAGGTATACGCGATAGATTGAAAGATAAGTATATGAGGTGCACCGCATCAAGCGAGAACACGTTAAATATGTGAGCATGACATCTGTGACCTTGTCAACATAAAGAAATATAATACCCGCAGCGTGTTTTGACCAGCGCGCATGAGTGAAGTGATTAGCTGTCTTGGTAGCTCTCATGTAAATCGACTTTGCGTTTTCAGGAAGCAAACCGCTAGTTGGTTGTCTAGTGGTTGTTCCGCCCATTCTGTTTCTGTCTGCGTGCTTAATCATCCCGCTGGAAGAATGTATCCTCGACAATCCGAACCAAGAAGCCCAGCTTGTTACCATTCTTAAACAAAATAGGTTCATCTAATCCATAATATACTTATATTGGGAATATGTTGGCGCCCCGTATCAATCAATAAAAATATTTTCCTTTATTTGGCTTCAATGTTGCGTCTGGAAACAATCGCTTCTTACAATGTTGCAATAGAAAGGGTGACCCGAAAGAAAAAGAGTATTAATGTTTTTTTCTTATTGATTCATCATTATGTGCCCACTTCAGTATTGTAGCACAAGCATATTAAACTTTGTGTAATTAACTAAAAATCCCATTCTTCAGATTTCAAAGGTTGCTCCGCACATGAGAACGTAAAAAAATAAATAATTCGTAGACAGGTACAGAAAGAAAAACGTTATGACCTTGCCTGGGTTGTTGTTTTAAACAAGGCATAAAATTTGTTAGAACCAAATGTCGCTGTCGTATGCGCCGATTCAAATAAAGAGTGATACTGAACCAACGGTTTCCTTCAAGTGTGCAAAACAATGAAATAGTAGTTTTTTCATTCAAGTTCTTTTTTGTAGTTTTTTAGTTTTTTTACTACAGTTTTTTCATTTAACAAGGGAATGGATCTTAGACAAGAAGATACATTTCGGCAGTTTGAGATTGTCGGAGGCGCCTTAAAGACAACAAATACAATGCCAGCAACAACTCTCAGCTGAGGACTCAAGTACAAAATCATAATTATATGCAACCATTAATCAGTACAATTACACTTCAACTATTGTGTTAAAGACAAAAAAGCACAGAAGCGCATCTGTCGGCATCACCCTTATGAAGTATACCGGTCGACACAGAATATCTGTGTAGATATCTGTTGGCGTCGACATTAAACTAGAACAGACAGAAAAATAAGAGCACGGAAGAATGCCACACCAGCACTTGTTTGAAATAAGATAATTGGGCTACCGAGTCCTAAACACAAAGTATAATTTCAATTTTCTAGAGGTAGGGTTTGAAAAACGCTACTATTTACTTTGAACTTACTTATTATTAACGTGAAAACGTCGGCTAGCAGATTATTCAAATTCAAGCGTGAACAACGAACGGTGAAGGCGCATAGAGAGCGACGCGTTGCGCTGTTCAATGGTTTCAATGCGCCTTCAGAACTGTCCGTGTCCTCAGCTGTTCCCGCCTGAATATGAATAGCCAACTAGCCGTTGCTGTCACATTAATGGACTTCAATTCTAGTTCAAAAGGCTCATCGAGTGTCTCTTCCTTGGATCCTTGTGCTTTGGTCACCATCATCGCTGTATGAACTAATGGTTGCCGCCCTCTAGGCATTCAAAATAGACTGCTACCCCCAGACGTCGGGAAAGAAGGCTTTCGGAGGCTTCGATCCTTTCCCTAGTCATGCTGTGCGCGTTTGCAAAATTCTGCAACGCAACGTGACGTTTTCAATTTGCCTTCATCTTTGTCCCGGTCCTTAGCGCTGTTGCCGCCTGAATTGTTTAATATGGCTAGTAGCGAGAGCTGTAAGGTCTGGCTACCATGGCTTGTCGCCGTTACAGTAAGAACTGCCCATTGGAGCATTTAACTAGAAAGACATTTTATTAGGTGTCAGCTCAGCAAGGGCTTTCAAAAAGTAACGCGTGTCAAGTGGAGTAATTGAGTGGTAGAAAATGCTTGAGGCTTGAGTTCCATAAGCAGCTCGTGCGATACTTTTAACCACCATCTTGCGTAGGAGTAGCAATTTAGCTAGCTTACCTTTTCAAGTTGTGCCGCAAGCCAGGTGGCAGCACTTAAAGTAAGATTGGAAAAGTACATGGTAAATAGGCAGGCTTAATCTCAGGAAAAAATCAAACCGACAGATATGAAACTGACTGTGACAGCTTTATCGCAAAATGTGATACGTGCTTTGTCCAGTCCATGAACAAGTAAAATACAATGCCAAGTGATTTAAAACTATGCTAAATCAACTCGTTTGTTTCCCACAACGAGGTCGCTGCACGGGATGACATTAACGCTTACTTGCCCTAAAGATGCGGCTTTCGATTTATGTTTATGTATAGTCCAGTAACCATTGGCCATTTATTCAGTAAGCTAAGAACACATGGGTAATGTACGTATCATTTTATCTGGAGAGAAACTATACTACTCAAAAAAAGAAGATCACAGACTTGTGCGACCTCGCAAAATCTCGAGTTTTCAGTGAAGCTGTTTATTTAGAACCTTTGAATTAAGAAATTCAGCTCGGTGCGATGAAATTAAAGCGTTGCCTGCGCATGACTGGCCGGCTTGAAACTTTGCACGCTTATATTGCTTTCGAGTGGTTTCTTAAGAAAAGATTTACAAAGGCTGCACTTGAGGTACAAGCACTTCACTTCGCCTAAAGATTTACCATAGTGTAACCCCCATGCTCGCTATACTTCAATTTTGTGGTGTATATTTCTAACAGAACTGAGAGATAAATTGTGCGCTGATCGTAAAGCACACATCGCTCCGGATCGCTTGCATACGTGAGGTACCGCTATGACGGTAATTCGTACACACATGTTGAACTTCGCCTGAACATTACGCGTAAACTGCCTCTAATTTTACTCAAATATAAACAAAGTACCTTGTTATCCACAGGACGCCGGGTAACCTACTAAGAAACTTCACACAACTTGTAAAAACAGGAAAAAAAAACGAGGATTCAGGAATTACATACAACGCATATAATTAGGCCAGAAAGATGCTTGTTACACCACGCATTAAAGATAACGTGTGTTCCATTTTCTTTAACTGTAAACTTGATGTGACGAGGAGTTCTCTCGGGACATTCAAAAACATCGCTGATAACGGGGATATGAGTTTTAAATACTTGTTCTATATTGCTATTTCTTGTGAACGCTTCTTGTTCAATTTTTATTTTTTTGCGACATTTTAAACTTTGAATACACATCACATGTAAAATTTTTCCCCCTTACGCAAAATTTCAACTCTGCGTACCGTTGAGTTCTTTCAGAACATTGAGCAACTTCCTGAATGGTTCGCAATATACGCTTGTAAGACTCTGGAACGCTTGTAGAAATATTTTTTTTCAAAGAGTTAAATTATCCTACAGAGTTCAAACTTTCGGTTCAAGTCGCCCTTAACCCACACAACCTGCCGCGGTGGCTGAGCGGATATATGGTGTTGCGCTGCTGACCTCCAGGTCACGGGTTCGATTTCGACCTCTACGGCCGCATTTATGGGAAGGCAAAATGCAAAAACGCTTCTGTACTTTGACTGAGGTAAACCTGAAAGGTGCTCCTGGTGGTCAAAACTTTCCCGGAGTCTTCCAGCACGGTGCTTCTCATAATCACATGCTGATTTTGGCACTTGAAACCACATAAAGTAATTGTTTTCTTTTTTACATGGACCCCATTCTATACAAACTTAGAAATACGACACCAATGGCTCTTTCAGGGCAGCGGGGAAACTTTGTAAGCCATTTCATATATAACGCTTCCGAACAGGCAAAAAAAAAGAAAGAAAAAGAAAACAGCAGCAGCAGCAACAACAAAAACGAAGTGTGGTTTATCGATTTTTACTTACCCCTAAATCACTTACAAGCTTCAAAATTTGCTCTCATGTCACCCCTAGTTTACTTCCCCTCCCCCCCACCTAACCTCTAACTCTAAACTTGGTGAATAATATAATTCTCTTTGGAAACAATGAAAACTGGCATATAGCGTTCTTGAGCGCTTGTAGTCGCATCATCGTTGCCATAAGAAAGGCCAGTATCGTTAGCGCAAAGACTGTGCAGATCCGGTTTACTATAAATGCTAACTAATTCATTAATTTAAATATGAAACGAGAACGAGATAAGTATACTGCCTTGGGGAATGAAGCATTCAATGGGCGGCAGAGAGGAATTGCTACTGTAGACAATGCCTGTTCCGGACACGGCGATGTCCGAGTGCGACAGGTGTTCAATGCACTCTAACATAACGGTGAAAAATTACAACGTAGTCTCAGGTACAAGAGATATTGTGACCCGTGCGTCAAATTTCTTCATTACTGTTTGCTTCAGTGGTGGGCACTTGCAATGTCGTGGTCAGGCGGTGCCAATTCTTACACTTGCTTGTTCGCGAATACCGTTGTGGATTCTGGCTGATAAATTGGTGGTAACAGGCCACGTGTTTTAATAGCTACGCAACAAGAAGCTTAATGATTCAAACTAAGTTTCAGGGGAACTGCACCGTGTAATGATGTGCACGTAAGGAACCACTTGCACATACACATTATAAAGACTACGAAACAAAGTTTTTGATTGCTTCTCGCGCAGGAACATTAGCGGTGTTCGGGCACTGCTCTATACGAAAGGCCCTGCCATGGCGGGAAAACGTTGCACCAGGTGGTCAGCATTTCACAAGTGGATAAACAGACTGCTGGCCTTCACTAGACAGACCATAAATTGTTCCGATATTACTCTGTATAAATGGTAGCGCCGTGCTCAGTGCACTTGCGAAAAAAAAAAAGACCGCGATTATTTTTCCACCTCTCTCGCCACACAAAGCTAACAGGGACCACATGCTTCAGAGGACTAAAGAATAACAAACTCATTACATTGCAAATCTACAACAGTGGCAGCTCATTTTTCTTCACCGCTTTCATACAAGACGGCTTAGCGCCTTGTTCATAAATCCACAAGCTTTTGCGCAACTTTGACCTAATGGTAGCCTCTGTAGCGGCTGTTGCTAAGCTGATGCTTTTTATACGCTCTAGACGACGGAAATTTTGTTTGGCTTTCACATTTATTTCTTGATGCTGTCATCTTTTCCTTCGTACTTCGAAGCAACTCAGTAAAGACACTACCAATCAAATGAAGTTCTTTATAAAGGAAAGCTCGAACCCACCGCTTCCTTCCCTCTAAATATAGCCAAGTTAATTTGAGTTAATGCCTTCTATTTAATTTTAATAATTTATGAACCGGAACAACGTTTTCTCAAGTTCCTTGTTTCTTCCTTACTAACATCTGTAATTTGAAGGATAGAATACATGGTGACAAATTGACAAAGTAACGAAGACCACCCAAACGCTTAATGCAGGTTGGAACTGAAATATGGGGCTTTTAACACGCGCGAGCGAAGGACTTTTTTTTTTTTATGAATATGTGAGAAGCACATCGCACACAGAAAGAACACGCAGGACTCCCACCGAGCGGACGCTGCTTCTTCGGTGAGATGTTATTTTCTGTTTTCTTTGACTAATCAGTGCTGTTTTGAGACTTTGTCCTGTTGTCCAGAGAGAACATACATCCCGTGGGATACCTATGTGCTGATAGATCCCGCACAATATCGCATAGTTTTGCTGCGCTCTGCAGCGCATCTACGCCTACCACAGTGGTGGGCAGCAAAGAACACCGGCACGAGCCATATGTCCGATACCGCATTCCGTGGCGCATGAGTGCCGCAGTATCCGCGCCGCATTCAGAAGTGCCACGACACGCGCCTAATGTCATCAAGCCGGCGACGCTAGATTTCAACGCTGCACTACGTTCCAGCGCACTTTCAGTAAATATGGATGAGACATGCGAAAGTGAAGCCACGAAACGACGGGTTGAAGAAGACAGGACATCCACCTATGAGCTAAGCGAAGATGAAGACATAGACTGATGATGCGCCGTTCTCCTTAGTAGTGTATAAAAAGAAACGACCTGAGGGAATTCCAGTTGTTTTTCGACGCTCACAGGAAGGCCGCCACTTCTGGCAAGTGAATCCAAATCGCTCTGCGTCAGGAATTGTTTCCGCGGTAAAGAAAAAGGTACAGTCATTCCGCGTGAATAGAGATGGAAGTTTCTCTGTCAACTTTACTCCAGTTTCAGCTGCAAGACATCTGCTGTTGATGAGTGAAGTGGCTGGTTTGGGAATCAAGCCATTTATTCAGGCATTTTATACCAAAAATGTTGGCAAGATATTCCATGTCCCAGCTGAATATTAAGGAGAACGACTGGTTGACTTTCTGAAAGATTTTGGCGTGACATCTGCCCGTCGTCAGGTGCGCTACAATCGCCAAGACTACGGAGTGATAGAATCACGCCCTCTGAGAACCGTTATTTTTCATTTCAGAAAAGACAAACCAATGCCACAAAGAGTGAGTGCACTCGGGTTTCACGAGTCGTCCTGTAGACGAATACCATGGTCCTGCTCTAAGATGCTACAATTGCCAGAGACTTGGACATTTAGCGAAGAACTGCCGCAGTCCACGTCACGGGCAGATATGCTGAGAAGACCACAACCAATCAGAGTGCAAGTTGGTGTGTCAGCCAAAGTGTGCCAACTGTGGCGAAAACCACACAGCTCCCTACTCCGGGTGCCCTCAGAGCAGAGCTGCCTCAAGGTTACATAGACATGGGTTGAAGTACGCAAGGCTGCCTCCTCGTAATGCGTCCCCACCCAACCTTCATACCGTAGGACATGCGCCTCTAACTCCCAACAAAAGAGCAAGGGGACAATTGAACTATTCTGCAGCTGTAAAGCACTCAGGTCGACAGCATTCTGACAGCGAGCGACACGATACATCTTCAGAGAATGCTACTCATTTTGCCCAGTCATCGAGTCAAATTCGCCGACCTTCTCAGCAACGCCCTCTGAACTTGATACAGCAACCTCATCCAACATCTTAGCGACTACCTCAGCATTCGCCTCAACCACACCAGTCATCCGAGCGACGATCCCAGTCAGCTCTACAGCGACCTGCTCCGATCACACATGGAGCTTCAGCGTCGTTTGGTGATTACGCGTCTTTAAGCGTGGCACACGTAATCCTGCCCATGCTACTGACAGCTCTGCGTGCAAATCTCGGTGTCATTCCACACGCAAACAACCTGCCAGAGGTAAAAGCACTGCTTCCTATGGAGTCTTTGGTGCTTCCACAATCACCAACAGCTCCACAGCAAGCTTACAATGAATATTCATTACGACAATTTTTTTATACTTCAGTGGAATGCTAATAGTTTCGAAATAGGTCAGCTGATTTTCGCAAACTACTAGCTCAACATAACTTTCTGGTTTTATGTATACAGGAGGCAGGCGTACGAGATGACTTTCGTCTTTCAAATTATGTTATTTATAAATCATCGCGAATTGCTGGTAGTAGCAGAGCGATGTTATGCGTGAGAAAAGACCTGCCGTCCTATTTAATACAGTCGAGCGACTTACATATACCGGAGTCCATAGCATGCAAGATATCTTTTAGAAATACAAGCGTCACAGTGATCATCAGTCTTTATCTACAATGCTATAGCAAAATATCTGTAAACAGCTTAGTGAATGTGTTTCGTATCGCAAACTCACATGTGCTGGTTTGTGGGGACTTCAACGCACATAATGTCATCTGGGGCAGTGAATATAATGATTCTCGTGGAAGCATTATAGAGTCTGCTGCAGAAAAAAGTAATCTGATCATGTTAAATGACAGCTCTCCAACGTTCTTGCGGGGGTTTCATTACTCAAGCTGTATAGATGTTACGCCCTGCTCACAAGATCTTCTTGATGGCGTTGAATGGTCAACGGACATAGAAACGCACGGTAGTGATCATTTTCCGATCTTGGTAAAACATCGACTCACACGGAGTGAATGGACTCGGAGCTACTCAAAATATACTAATTGGCAAAGTTTTCGTCACGATTTAAGTAACTCATTGGCCGAAAATTTGAACTTTCGAAGTTTTGCAAATATATTGTGTGAGTCTTAGAAGATCTGCACAAACAAGTTATTGGCCTAAATGAATACGCTGCAGTTGACGAGGAATGTGAATGTTTAAGAGCAATTAGAAGACGCGCAGAATGTGCTTACCGCCTCAGCGGACGACTGGATGGCTACAATATGGCACAGAAAGTTCAGTCCACTTCGCGCAGACGCGTACAAAAATTAGGTACAAAAAGATGGCGTGAATACTGCGCGTTGCTGTCGCCTTTCACTCCAGTTGCCAGAATATGGTCAGTTGTCCGATCGTTTAGTGGTCCAGTTACCCAGGGCCATCCCTTCCGAGCCCTTGCCGTAGCTCGAAGCACTCCGGAAACATCTGTTGCTGACGAATTCTGTCCACTTATATACAAACCCGGAATTCCGTTTACTTGCCTACAATTTACAAGTTCGACAACACTAGCAGAACAGAAAGTTCGTTCGTGCTTTGTGTCACAACACCCTCAACTTGACTGTGAGTTTAGATGAACCGAAATGTGCGCTAACGTTATGCAGTAGAAAGACAACCGCAGGCCCAGATGGGGTTCTGTATGTGATGTTAAAGAACCTCGGTCCAGCAGGAAGAATGGCTCTTTTGGAGATATTTAATGATATCTATAAGAGAGACTCTTCCAGATTCATGAAAATTAGCTCGGGTAATTCCAGTACTGAAACGAGGAAAGATTCCCTTTTGTCTTGACTCCTATCATCCCGCTTTGCAAAAAAAAAAAAATCAAAATTTATGATGTTGTTCAAGAACATAAACCATTATTACGAAGATTTCAATTGTGCAAAGTATATGTTATTTACCCTCCTTGAATGTTAACAAGTCCTAAAATAGAGTTATCGGTCGACGGGATTATATCTACGAGAGAAAAGACAAATGTTCATGTCAGCCGCACAGCAAGGGCCCTGTAACGTAAAACCATTCCAATATGTTTTTATTCCAATTTCCTGACGTCAAACTTTCGTAACAGTCGACGCAAGCATCGGGCGGTGACCCGCAGGGTTGTCTGAACAAATCAATCACACCCTCTCCTCATTTGTAGGAGGTCATGTTTGTTTGTTTTAAAAACGAATAACATTGCCTACAGTGAGCGGCCTGTCTTATCTAATTGGCTGAGAAGAGGTGAGGAGCACGCTCAAGTGGAGAGGGATTCGTTGGGGCCAATTCAGTGCACTGAAAATCGATAATCGGATGAAGAGGGTGGTGCCGGTGCCTGCGAATGGTCCGCTTTCCCTTACTTTGCTTGAGGTGGCTGGTCGAACATCGCTGCGGAATGCTACGGAAGGTTAAGAATGCCGCTAAAACGGATCCTCAGCAAATAGAGTTGGCAGAGCGAGGTCGTAAACGTATGCTGAAAGGGCTTGAAAACGTTAGACGGCCATGGAAAAACGTTTATTGTACTCAAACAAACCGATGCTCTCCGACAGGACAAGTTGCCAGCGCCTGAGTGATCAGCGGCAGCCATCTTTTATTCCTTTCGGAACGGGGCAGCCTCCGGCTATTCAGAAAAAAATTCTGTTTTGTTCGGCATATTAATGCATCTTTAGCGCGTTCACGCTACTTTGACGCGGTGAGCTTTCGCGGTTTTGTGACGTTGCGTGGCAGGAAGGTGAAATAGACGCAGCCCGAAAACTTTTGACCAATAGCCGAGAGTTAATGGCTAAAAGGCGTCAAATCAGAAATAATTTTTTTTGTTCTGTACAACGATGCATAATCAGTGTGTACGCGTCATATCGGATGGGGAGCTATCGCGGTTTTCGCGACGTCGCGTGACACACAGGCGAAGTGGGGGGGGGGGGGGTTCGAAAAAGTTTTTGACCAATCGTAGAGGGCTGATTGCAGAATTGGAATAGAAAATTTGGAATAGCTTTACGTTATAGCGTCCCAAGTTATACTCTTCCAAATTTACTTACTATATCCCCGGTACATGCACGTGTATACAGATGGTTCGTGTCATAAAAATTCCTCGACTTCAGCATTCGTCATTTCACATTTGATGCTAGAACAAACATTTAAATTACCCCGAGAGGCATGTTCCGCCGTGGCAGAACTCTTTGCAATCCTGTGTGCTTTGCGTTTCATTCCATCGAAAAAGAATTCGCAAATATTGGTTATTTTTAGCGATTCGCAAGCCGCTTGCATATTACTACAAAGAAATAAGAAAAATTCTTTGAACACTTTGTTATTGTATGAGACGCTCCAAGAACATAAAAAAATAAGCACAATGAACCACAAAATTGCATTTCAGTGAATACGTGGGCACTGCAATATTCCTGGCAATACTGCAGCGGACGCAGCTGCGAATCGGGTGCACAATAACGTAGAGACAATCAATGTTCCCCTTTTCCGTAGTGAAGTCCATCTGCTCCTGAAACACATTTCCTGTCGTGTCAGCAAAACTACATGGTTTGATCAGTAATATAAGAACTCGGAGTTATACTTTATAGACCCATGTATAAACCTATCAATTCCGGAAAATCTAAGAGAAAACAGAAAATTTGAATTATTGGTGCTCCGCCTGCGGCTTGGTACTGCATTTACGAGACAGTTCTTGTACAGGATAAAACGTGCCTTTAGTCTGCAGTGTTCTTGTGGCCATCCAGACGAAGATGTGTATCATCTCCCCCTCTAGTGCACTAAATACGATCCACAACAGAGGGTATTGCTAGCAAATTTGTTGCTTTTAGACAGGAGACCATTTACTCTAAAAAAGACACTTGGTCCATGACCAACTGAGCGTCTTCAGAAAAGATCACTTCTTGCTTTGAAGAAGCTTTTCAAGAACACCAACATTTTGGGGAAATATTAGGTTTCAGTAGATCTTAATATGCTAAATGAGTGATATAAATTCTATTCTAGGTAAAAAATTGATTCATGTGGTGATTGTAATTGTTACGCAATGTGTAACTGTGTTCTGTGTTTGCAGTGCAATTACATCTGTTGTGTGTTTTGAGTGTTGAAAATATCTGTCTCTATATATGCGCAGGTGTACTGAACTCATGCACCAAACATTGTGATTCACGTACAGTTAGAGTGTATAATTTTTATTCATCTGGTGTTGTACAGCGTGCCATATTTTGAGATATCATTCTCCCTTTCTACGCACATTTGTTTCCTTTGCTAAGTGACAAGAGGCAGCCAGTGCCGCCATAAAGGCCTCTCCTAATATTCATTTCAACAATAATAATAATTGGTTGTGGCATCGATGAGGCTTGGAGATGCTGTTTTCTTAATCAAACGCAACTGTACTAGTGGGGTCACTCGGCTGGTCAAGGTGAAATCATAAATAAATGGAAAGCCTTGAGCAATGAAAAGTTCTGGAACTCGTGATTCAAAACACATTACTAAATGTAAAATGTTTTCTGACCTCATGCCATCCTGATCAGTAACGAATCTGAATAAGCTACACCCTGTGCATTTTCACGCGTGATAAGGGACACCTGCGCCGTACGTATGTCAAGATAACAAAAGTTACGTGAGATACGCATACCATAAGTAGAAATTTACAATGCTAGAAGAATATTTTTACACGAGAAAGTTCGCCTACTGCGCATGTAGGCGGCTGTAGTGCAGCACACACGGCTGGAACAGGCGCTGACTGGAAGCTTCTATGAAACAAACCAATGTCAATGAATCAGAATTTATTTCTCCATACATTTTACACCATCCAAAAGGACAGCGGCAATAACGATACAGGTAACGCATCTAGACAAAGCCAAATACACCAATAAGGGCTGGAATGGATGTATTTATGGATGTGCTTGCTGTAATGCGAATGTGCATCGTGCCTTCATATAGCTTGCATGGTTTCAGCTGCCTTTCTTTATTAATATTGTTATGCGGTGCTTAGAAGATGTTTTCGCCTTTAATTGGCGCCGACCCCCTTACCGCTTTTAGCATGGAGATATAAAAAACAACTTAAAAACATTAAAACAAAAGTCAACTTGTTACACTTGCCTAGTGTGCAACTCAAGCTCTTACAGCATAGCCTAGTGACTCGATCAATGCATATTTTCAGCCATATTTTTATTGTTGCGTGATACTGCAATAACATGTTGCCAGGTAAACAAAAAATTAAGTCCCGTACTTCATTTTCAGTGGTTTCAGACTAGGATCGCGTGACAATGTAAAGTCTGCAGTACAATAACAAACAGAACCCGCGCGCTTACCTGTTGTTTTAATGTTTTATTCTTAGACAAGTATAAAGATTGAGAGCATGACATACAAAATTAAATACCAGGAAAGCGTTTGACCTAATAGAACTATACATAAGAATTAGTGTCTTTTTGGAAACTAAAATTATAATGTTGTATTCAAGTGCTTGCTTGCCATGTTGCTGTTCAAAAGGTAAATGTATTCGCCGCATATAAGCAAAACCAAATTGGGAGGCACATCGCGAGCTGGACGCCATGCGCCTGTACGTTATACTTCGTGATTGGGTTCCAAGGAGACTATATTGTTCACGACACCTAAACTCGTAAACATAACTATTATTTCTCAAAGTAGGTTATCGTGTGAGCATTGTGACGGACGTCGAATTGTTGTGAAATCTTGTGGGCTCTTATAGGAGAGTCTACGGAGCTAAGATGTCGCAATTATCACTACATATACTATTTTGCGGCACGGGTCTATCATATATTGAAGCTTCTCGATGCTTGCCCACTGCTGTTTACCAGGGCAAGTGTCCGGTCCAGGTAATTGTTTAAATTTTTGGCGCATCAGCAGCAAGAGGCGAAATCGCTGCATGGCAGGCAGCGGCTGGCCCCCTAGCTCTTCCAGATGACCGTAGGACGTGTCTTCCTCAGCTCTTAGATTCTCTGGAAGGAGGCAAAAGGCTGCAGGCTATCGAGCTACCCGCTGATGCACCGCCCACCCCATCTTTCTGCGGTGTGAAGCCTGTCATCAAATCTTGGGCAAAGATGAAAAAAAATGTTAAAGAGAACGGCGCATCTAGGAGTTCGATGAACCATGGAAGAGCAACGGCGCTTGATGCCCAGGCTCATTGCGTGCGCACAATTATCGCTGTTTTTAGAGGACCATGCTGCTTTAGCGGGTTCTGTTTGATGCGTGGTTTTAAGAGAAGGCCCCGGTTGGGAAAGAGAAATAAATATACCGGCGCGGGCGCACAAGAAAACAGGTTGATGGTGAACGCGGCGTTTACTCCTTGGCTCAGGTTAGGCTGCATGATGGAATGGTACGCGCTGTGAGATGTCAGGTACAGCATCTACCGGGAGCGCGGGCGAGCATAATGCGTTTTATTTTGCACAAAGGCCTTGCCTATTGCATCCTAATCCAAAACATTTCGTGTAATGTATCTGGCATTCCATAAGTGAAAGTGCGATGCCTAGCATGACGATTAAAGTACTCGTGGAAAGCAAACACTCCTTTAGATCGCGAAACTAGTTTTTTTTCTTTTTCCAGCGGGAGCCGCACTCACTCAGCGTGCATGTTCCCTTTCTCTTCCATGATTTCTGCATGAGAAGCGTTAAAAAATAAATTTTTTAGTACGCAAATAATGTTTCCTAAACCGTACTTGATTTTTTGTGCCAGCGTTTCATTCATCTCAACTTGAGGCACATCGATAATGCATAGCCTTTTTGAATAAAGGCCGAAGAAACTTATTACGGAAAAGTCCTCGTTGAAGAGATTATTGGAGCTTTGTATTTCTGTCCAGTGAACATTATGTTTTTCCGTGTAGTGGTTTATTCTGCTTTAAAATTTGGCTCCAAATACTGTTTGACAGAAACACTCACCGTCTTGCCAACGTGTACAATAACCCACAGGAAACACATAAATATCCATGCGGCCAATGTTTAGCTTCTGTAAATGCATAGTAGCACCAAGAAGGTAAAGGCGAGGACAATTTGCGCCGGAACGTGTGCGTACCACCCCAGCGGAGTATCTCTCGCGGCGATGTACTTATTCACTGTCACGACAGAGTGGAAACTTTGTCGCATCTTTGCTTTCATTGGGTCTCGCCTCACCCATGGACCTCCTGAGAAGGATGAATGATAAAGAGAGAATTTTGTTCTCTTGACTAAGCCGATATTTCTTTTTCGGCCAGAATTCATGCCGGAAAACACAAATAAAAATAAAGAAAACGAAGTAGTACCGTCCTCAGGGACGTGATAAATGCCTGCCATCGGAAATGCACTTTTCTATGCGACGCTTAACGAATGCTGCAAATATGCAACCGTTCTCATTTTTTTCTTATAGATTGCAGAAGCATTCCAGGTGAGCAATTTTCCTTCTTGATACATAAGGTTGCTTTCTCTTTCGCCTTGCTGCTTTTTGGTGCCGGATATCTCTTGAGAAAACAAATGATTGCCAGAACTTTCGCGTGCGTTTTATTGTGATAATGAAAGCGTTTTTAATTTAACTGGTTATCAATTTTTATCATTCCATATTTGTTTCACTTGGAAATGGACTTACGGGATTTAAATTTTAAAAGCTAAGTGGTCAGGACCGACACTCGACTTGCCGGCACACAGTGCGACTGCGTGGCGCGTAACCCAACTTTTCTTTTTCTCTTGCCACTGCCTCCTGTTTCGTAACGCGCATTTTCTATGGTGAATGGGAAATAATTTAAAAGGGCAATGCTCCTATTTTTGCCTGTAATGCGGCATTTATTTCTGTAAAAATAAAAATAAAAGACAATATAGTGGATTTGGCACGTCAAATTTTGTAAACGTTCTAAAATTTGCCTCCCAAAACACTCTGAACTCTGCGCCCACAGTTAGCAGCTAGAATATTATAAACAATGCGTATTGCAAAATATCAGTACCATTTCTTATAACCTGAAACAGCTACTTAGTGGCGACCGCAGCACAGTCGCCAGCGCGCCGCACCCGGGGCGGTCCCACCTTCCCCCGCCCCGCCCCACCCACTCCAGTTATGCCATTGGGCAAGGTTCAGTGCCATTGGTGCGGAAAAACTTCTGACCTGAACTGCACATTATGTATCTGGTAAGGGTGCTTAGCAAGCAAAGTTTCAGAGTGTATCTGACTTAGATAACAGTCAAAACTCGTTGAGATAACGGACGTAAAAAAATGCTCTTAAAGATGACGATATGAGGCTGAACTCTTGAAAACAAATTAGAGTGACAGTAGCAGGTGTGCCGAGAGAGCTACCAAGGACACCTTGTGAAAAAAAAACAACAACAAAAATGAAGCAAGTAGGGAATGTCCATGCAACTCAAGGTGCGTCCTTTCAGACGTACAAAACTGAATCGAATGACATAGTGTTACAGCGAAATGCCGCGACGAATGCCAATTACGGTAGGCACAAGGCAGGAAGCGTCTCAGTGAGCTGAAAGAAACTTGTGTCAAGCATATCTCATCGGCGTTAATATTGTTACATGTGAAAATCTGCGGAGCTCCGTGGCGAGGACGGGGATCGCAAACCTCGACCAAAACGTTACGTTTGGAAAGAGACGCACAAAAGAGACCATTTACACTGTATGTACACAGGAGCTAGACCACAGGCAGGCACTCGCTCGCGCCAAGAGCCCCGACACTTCATCGTCTTTCTCGCGGCTGCTCGTATCTTGAGCATCTGCCGATGGTCGCGTAATCATATATTCGTGGTGTCAAGAAATGTCGGCAGCGGCTCAAAACTATACACAACAACAACAAGGCACAGGAAACGTGATTTGGGAAGGTGAAGCTTTTGGCCTGTTACAAGATCTTGGCACGATGAATACATATCGAGGGTTCAGTGATGATCTTATAGTTATGCAGCAGACGCACGTCTACGCTCTGAAACACTAGCCTTGTGAAACATGATCAACAGATTATGGCGCGAGAGAACGTTTACCATATCTATCAATCTACTTGGGTTAGTGCTCAGGCTGAAAAAAAAAAGGAAGCATAACTTCATACAAGTCATGTAACCGCGCAAACGACAGCGGACGAAGAAGGAAGCACACAGGACAGGCGTTTCCTTCTTCGTCCGTTGTTGTTTGCGCGGTTACATGATGAATTCCAATATCGACCACCAACTAGCCCGCCTGAAACTGCCTGAAAGACGAAGTGTCTTTCAGGCAGAACGCCGGCTCTTCCAGCTCTACTCATTTTGTGAATTTCTTAGACTTTGCCAGTGAACTGCTATTTCCTCTTTAACTGCGATGGAGATGGAGCCTCGCGCGCGTCCGCCGCACTCGGCAGTGCCCGCGACGGCTGCCTCCAGGAAGCGCAACGGCACCGAGAGCGACACTGACAGCGACGACACTATGCAGTACTATGTCAGCAGTGAAGATTCTTGTGACGCCACCTTCGAGCTGGTGGGGAGTCGTAAAGCAAAGCGAAGATTTCTCAGGGCACCATCGAATTCGAGTGAGTCCACCGTGAGATCTTCGCGGGATACCGAGGAGCTCACCATCCCGTTCTCGCCAGTTCTCGCCACTGACAACCTGAGACGCCTCAACAGGCAAGCCGTGTCTTCACATCTAGAGGCGTTGGTTCCAAACGAAATCAAAGACATCAGAGTGAACACCCGTAAGAACGTGCTAGCGATTGACGTAGAACACGCGGCTGCGTTGGATTCCTTGCGCAAGGTCACGGTACTTGGCGGGATGAAAGTCCGCCCTTATATTCCGCCGGGCAAACAAGTCCGTACTGGCGTAATGTACGATGTTGACGAGACCATTGTTGACTCCGTTCTGTCAGTCTTCATCAAGCCAGCTATGGAAAACACCATCATCACAAACACGTTTCGTCTCGGCACGTCACGGTGTGTGAAGATCATATTTAAGGGCGAATCCCTCCCATCGCATGTAAAAGTGGGCCACTTCCGACACGCAGTTCGCCCTTTTATACCAAAACCGCTTCAGTGCTGGAAGTGCATGAAGCTTGGCCATGTGAGTAGTGTGTGCAATAACACTACCGTCTCTTCTCGTTGCACTGGGCCCCACACCACAAACATGTGCGAGGCCAGTGTGCTGAAGTGAACAAACTGCAGCGGCCCTCACGATGCATCTTCGAAGGAATGCCCTTTGATTCGAAAGGAAATGCAAATATTGAAGAAAATGGTTAGGTACCACTCGTCTCACCGAGAAGCAGCAGCATCTATTAAGCGACGACGATCACTTCGCCGACGTCGATCAAGAGCCTCTAAAGCCTCTGCAGAACGCCACACACGTATATTACCACCCACTCTTCCACCCAGACCAAACGCAGTCAGCTCAAAGGACAAAGTTGCATCGAACAGCACGGCTGCTGACGCGTGGCCTGCACTCCCGAGGCTACATGCCTCTACTGAGCGAAATGAGACTTCTACAGCAGGGAACACTTCGTCTGTTCCTGATAAATTGGCGGACCAAGATCAACAAATTGTTGTTATGATAAGCTCTCTGGTGAGTGCTATTCGTGTTCTTCTGGACAAGCTTCAGACACCAAGAGCTCGAAGTGCATTGCAAGTGCTGGATGCCATCAGTCCGGTTCTGGCGAGCCTTCAGAAATCCAGTGCTTGAGAACTTCTACAGCAGAATCATGGCTCATCGACAACAACGATCATAACTGGGATGATGTGAGAAGTGCCTTCATATTCCAATGGAATGCGGGAGGCCTGAGGTCCCGTATTTCGGATTTTCGACAGTTCACATTTGAAAACCATTTTCCTATACTGGTCATCTGTGAACCGAACTTATCAGCCTCCATAACCCTATCGGGATATGAATCTTTTGTTTCAAACACGTGTGTCCGTAGTAGTAAGGTTCTGGTTTACATTCGCAAGGACCTTACGTATTTTTCCCAACACGTAGCGCCACACGACAGTAACGAATACGTCGGTGCTACTGTGAAAAAGAAGAAGCTGTCTTTTACTATTATTGGCGTCTACCTTTCCCCAACAAGTCAGTTTGATAGAAAAAGGCTGGAAGATATTATGGCTGTTACTCCCGGTCCTTGGATAATAATAGGGGACTTCAATGCTCACCACCATATATGGGGAAGCTCCAGGATAAATTCGAGGGGCAGGTCACTAATATCATTTGCATCAGGCCACAACCTGTGTCTTCTAAATGATGGAAGCCCGACATTTCTGCGAGGAACTACGTACATCAGCTGCCTTGACTTGACTTTGGTGTCGCGTTGCCTGACTTTGAGCGTGCAGTGGTTCACTGATATTGAAACCCATAGAAGTGATCATATTCCGACCTATGTGAGAATCGGTGGACTAGACGCCGCATTACCGGTTGTCTCTCGCCAAATCGACTGGTCAGTCTTTCAAGATCACGTAGAAGGCACATGCAAGACACATATTGCACACAGATTATAAGACATAATTGCAGACGCTATGCAAGATTGTACACGCTGCTTCACACATCCATCAAAGCGTACAGAGAATGATATTGAAATGGAAAGGCTTCGTGCACTACGTCGCCGAGCTGAAAGGAGGTACAGGCGCACGAAGTCAATTCTTGACCTCCGAGAAGCTCGTCGCATGCAAAAGAAGACCAAACGCCGAATGGATAAGCTAGCGGATCAAAGATGGAAATGTTTTTGCGACTCACTAGACCCCAGAAGCCATTGTACCGTGTGTGGCGTACCCTACGGGGTCTTTGCTCAAGTCCCCAGCAACGACACCCATTCAACGCCCTTGCTCTCTATCAAAACCGCCGCGAGATAGACGTCGCAGATCAATTTTGTGCGAAAGTCGCCGGCGGCACAGTTTTAGTCCCTGACATGGGTCTAGGCAACATCAACACCGGCCCACGAGGCAACACCGGCCCACGAGATGCAAGTATGGACGCTCCATTCTCTATGGAAGAGTTAGAAGCTGCTATGGCGCTATGCAGGTGTTCGTCTTCACCAGGGCTCGATGGCATAACATATACTGCTTTGCGCCACCAAGGCAGAGAAGCACGAAGATAACTCCTCAGCCTTTTTAATAGTTCATGGAAAGATGGTGTCGTCCCACAGGAATGGAAACGCAGCCGCCTGGTATCGCTTCTAAAAGCAGGAAAGTCACCGCTCGAGCTGGCACCCTATCGGCCTATAGCTCTTGCCAGCTGCGTCGGGAAGCTCATGGAACGTATGATCCTCATGTGTCTTGAATGGTACCTTGAACAGCACAAAATTTACGCTGACTCTATGGCGGGATTTCGACGCGGTCGTTCATCGATTGACAGTGTCATCGATCTGGTATCATCTGTGGAACAACAAAAAACTCGGAAGCGATTATCAGTAGCACTCTTTCTTGACGTGAAAGGCGCTTACGACAACGTTTCCCATCAAACCATTCTAGATGCACTTTGGCAATTGAACTAAGAGGGCGAGTATATCGATGGGTCAGTAACTACTTGACACAAAGGTCCTTGTTCGTACGTACGGAAGATGGTCCGACTACCGACCACTACACATGCCGAGGCGTTCCCCAAGGCGGTGTTCTAAGCCCTATTCTTTTCAGCCTCGCGCTTCTTGGGCTGGCCGAATCCCTACCGGAAACAGTGAGTGTTTCAATCTACGCCGACAACACCTGCATCTGGACATCAGCGGTCACTCGCCTGCAGGTTCGCGCATGGCTACAGAAAGCAGCAACACAGGCATCTGACTACCTTCAGACACAAGGCTTTACCATCTCAACAGAAAAATGGGTGTTAGTCGCTTTTACGCGAAAAGCGATGACTCCTTATCCAGTATGCATCAATGGTGAGCCTAACTCCTACAAGAGAAATCACCCGTTTTTGGGCGTCATTGTAGACCGGAACCTCACTTGGAGCCCTCATGTTGCCCATTTAAAAAAGAAGCTCACATCTATTGTTCACGTCTTCAAGTTCATCGCCGGCAAAACAGGGGGATCGTCAGTGGCCTCCATGCTACAGTTATATCGAGCACTGTTCCTCGGATTCCTACACTATAGCTCCCCCGTGCTTGCTAAAACATGCAAGTCAAATCTTCGAGAACTTCAGAGCGTACAGGCGCAGGCACTACGTGTTTGCCTAGGCCTTCCGCGCAGCGCCTCAACAGCTGGAGCCATTATAATGGCTCAAGACCATCCGATCACAACTTACATTAGCACCGAACCACTTAGAGCCCATGTTCGTCATGCTTCACGGATGCAGTCAAGCTCTCTTGCGTGCCTGCCAGAACGACGACCACAGGCGTCCTTCTCCAACAAGGTCAGTATCCATCGTGCCTCCTTACCATCGGGTTTCACACCCTCAGCACGTTCACTCTGAGCTTTGTGGTGTTTAGAACAACCTCAAGTACGTCCTACGGTTCCAGGGATAAGAAAGAAGACCGACCTGCCTACCTTGGCCCAGAGGCAAGCAGCTCTGGATTGTTTGAACACTTTATACTTTGACCGAGTCCACATATATACGGATGGCTCTTCCACTCAGACCAGCTCCACCGGCGCAGTGGTTATACCATCACGATCAATTAGCATCCGATACAAGATTTCTCACTTGACAACATCCTCCGGTTCGGAGCTTGTTGCCTTCCGAGGTGCCGTTGATTATATTAATAACCAACCGGCTAATCGGTGGGCTGTATCCTGCGATTTGAAGGCGGCCTTACAATGTCTTCTGGCATCTCTTCGTCGCGGGTCATGTGAACAACTCGTGTCGGAGATTCGAGAAATGCACCATCACATGATCGCGAAAGGACACGACATCGTGTTTCAGTGGCTGCCTGGTCATTGCGTTATCTCCGGCAACGACCTCGCTGACGAAGCTGCTAGAAAAGCACACGAAGGAGCAACCCTTGTTTCAATACCATTATCGCGGACCGACGCAGCCCAACCCTTAGGCAAGCTAGCACACTCTTTGACATTGGAGAAGTGGCACACACCTGAATTCACTCAGCATCGCTTGCATTCCCTCGATCCCTCTATGCAACTGCGGCTGTTACCAGGTCTTCCGCGAAATGAGGAAATAGTGCTGTGCCGCTTACGTTTGGGCTGCGCATTCACCAATGCTTATGCATTTCTGCTTGGAGTGGCTGATAGCGCCGAGTGCAATGCCTGCGGTGTCGAGGAAACCATAGAACACCTACTGTGCTACTGCCCGTCTTTTGAAAATGAAAGGAAAGTCCTCTGCACAGCTCTCAATCAGCTAGAGGCAAGGCCGATCACCTTCAACAAGTTCTTGGGACCATGGCCTCGCATATCGCAGCTACAAAAGGTCACCGAAACGCTGCTGCGATATTTGAAAGCGACCGGATTGAGTCAGCGTCTGTGATCCGGACTGAGTGACCGACTGATATCCCCTGTAGACTTTCTCTTCTTTCAATCTTACCGTTCCCCTTTCCCTTTCCCCAGTTTAGGGTAGCCAACCGGGCTCAGTCCTGGTTAACCTCCCTACCTTTCATTTATCATTTTCTCTCTCTCTCTCTTTCTCATATAAGTATTTATGACACTCAGCGTACACAACCCTGTTAAACTAAGTAGAATATCAGTGATAATGTAGATGCAATGTTTTACGGAGGCTGTTATATTTTCTGAATGAGCATTCGCTAAAAGCTACTACATTTATCAGATTGATGAGAAGTGCTAACTTGGAAAGCCAGAAAATGTGGCAGTAATCAGTTGTCGCTAGCACATTTATTTTGCACTGCATAAATTTTAGGCGAAGCTTTTTGTGAAGTGATAAGCTTGCTATTCACGACATCTTTTCATTTCAAATAAAGCCATGCGTCCTTCTTTGCCGTCTTTAGAAATGAGCGTTTCTCAATTGAACACAGCTCCCAGATACCTTTTTAGATATTTTTTTACAGGTTCCTGTATTTTCGTCCGTAATAATATCCGACACTGCCATTTCCCACAAGCTACACCTACTAATACTTACTGAACAGACGTGGAAATTCTCCGGCACTGCTTCCTTCTGTGCGATAGCAGACGGTATGCACGTGCTGTGGGTCGTTCTCGTAGTGCGGAGTAGAGAACTTTCAGCAGCGCCGTACCGCCCCGTGCAGGCTTCGGATTGACGTTTCTACGTTCCGCGTTACCAGCCACACAACGGCGGCGCGAGACCCCGTTTCGCTGCTTGCCAAGCGCGCCGCGCGGTCTTTCCACGCATCTGGAGGCTGACTCTTGGGAATAGGCCAACGCGAGCCTGATGGTGTCGGGTACTGCTCCACGCTTTGCAGTTCCGCCTTATACGTTCTCGTCTTACGAACGCATTCACGCTTGTTTCCGCGAGGTGAGGGCTCGTCAGGTGCGCTGTCTAGCGTTGCCGGACTTAATTATGCGGAGATGCGAAGGCGCCCCCGAGAGAGCCTGTTCATCTGGAAGGGGAAAACCGAGCTGCGAGAAGTTGGTCGCGTTCTCAGCGCGCGCTGTCATGACCGCGAGTTTCACAACTTCCAAGCTACGTACTATTCGCCAACTCTAGCTACTACTGTGCGCAGGCAACTTTCGGTTTATTTTATTTTGTTTTGCTATCCGTGTTTGAACGTCTTGGCGAACCTGGTGTGTGTGTGTGTGTGAAAACTTTTATTCGAATGAGGTCCGGAGGCTCGACTTCTTAAGTCAAGGCGGGCCGCTCCCACGTTGGCACTGTCAGGCCAAGCCTTTCAGCGACATCATGGGCCCTCTGGACGGCCCTTAGTTGGTCCTGAAATAATGGGCTTTGAATCCTTTTCTCCCACTGTGTCCATTCTTCAACGAGGTTGGGGAGAGTCGCGGGGCACCCCGCCAGCATATGCCTGATTCCAGTGTTGCCATTACAATCGTTGCAGTCCATCCTAATCTCCCTCTCTGGATATATTTTATTAATGGTGTACGGTGTGGGATATGTACTTGTTTGCAATAAGCGCAGTGAGACTGCCTGAGCCTTGTTCAGTTTTGAATGTGGCAATAAGAATTGTCTGCGTCCTAAATAGTAGTGTTTGGTAATGTCATTGCATGTTATTAAATGATCTCTAGATTCCGTGGCTTGATGGTGAACGGCTCGGTTGTGACTGTCACGGTTAGCAAGTCCTCGTGCCAAGTCATGAGCAACCTCATTGAGGTTTATCCGAGTCTCGTCCACTTTCCCATATGCGCAGGAAACCATCGAATTTCAGTTCTCATAATCCCAATGTTTTCAAAAAGTTTCGCTGCAACACCAGCTACGTAGCCTTTATCAAAACACTTTATAGTGGATTTCGAATCACTGTAAATGCAGGCCCACTTATTACTCCTGATGGCTAGAGCAATTTCCACTTGTTCCGCCACCATGGCGTCCTTGGTAAAAATAGTGATAGCATCTTGCACCTTCCCTTGATAATTTGAGACAATGGCCGTATATGCTTCTTTACCTTTCACCCAGGCTGCATCAACTACAGCCGCCAATTGGTTCTGCTGTTCTATTTCCTGCAAGAGTGCTTTAGCTCTTGCCTTTCTCCTTTCGACATTATATTCTGGATGCATGTTTCTGGGGAGAGGGTTGGTTCTGATCTTGTTCCTAACGTCAGTCCTTAATTCTACTTCAGCCTCTATTGGGCTCCTTGATGTATTCAGTTCTGCACCTATTGCCTGTAATATGTTCCTGCCAGCTCATGATTTTGTCAATCTTTCGTGTTGCGTTAGCGGTTGGGCCTCCGCGATTTCTTCCATTGTGTTGTGCACCCCTAGACTCATCAGTTTGTCAGTTGCAGCGTTACTGGGTATCCCTAGGGCTACTTTAACGAGCTTCCTGAGCATCACATTAAGTTTGTTAAGTTCCGCCTGCTTCCATTTGAATAATCCAGCCACATAAGTGAAGTGACAGAGAGTAAAGGCGTGTATTAGCCTCAAAGCACTGTCCTCTCCTAAGCCTCTGTGTCTATTGGTAATTCTCCTTAGTAACCTAATGACTTCATCTGTTTTATTCCAGATATTTTGTATTGTTCTATAGTTAGCATTGTTTCCGTCTATGTGATACCCAAGAACCTTGATTGTTTCAACTAGCCTGACTGCGGATCCTTCATGAGTGTATAAGCACACTCTTGGCTCATCTTCCGGAATGTAACCTCTTGGTTTGCGACCTTTTCTGCGATGTTTAATGACCAAGAGTTCTGATTTGGCTGCCGAGCATTTCAACCCCATGTCTTTCAGTGTGTTCTCTACAACATATAAGCTTTCCTGTAATCTGGTCTCTGTCTGTCCTACATTACCCTTAGCACTCCATATGGTTATGTCGTCGGCATATACCACATAATTTATACCCTCAATTTTCTCCGGATTTCTTGCAACCTTGGACAATGCTAAATTAAATAGCATGGGTGAGAGCACAGCCCCTTGTGGAGTGCCCCTATTTCCCAAATTCTTAGCTTCTGATTTAAACTCACCCAGCATGAGTTGTGCAGTTCGATTTCTATGAAAGTCCTTAATCATGTTAAAGAGTCTCTTACCTAACCCCATCTCCGAGAGGACGCCAAGTATTGTCTTATGCTTTATACGATCAAAAGCTTTTTCCACATCCAATCCCAAAAGAGCCTTCGTATGCGCTGGGCTGGCCTGTATAAGTTGGTGTTTGATCAGCAGCATATCATCCTGAGTTGACAGCCCGGGACGAAAGCCGATCAAGTTGTATGGAAGGATGTCGTTGTGCTCAACGTATTTGGTGAGTCGATTTAGGATGACATGTTCCATAGGTTTGCCTAGACAGGGCGTTAAGGAAATAGGACGGAGGTTGTCCAGGGTGAGTTGTTTTCCTGGCTTTGGTATGAGGATAGTATTGGCCACCCTCCATTCCTCTGAGTATACCCCTTTTCTCCAACACTGATTGAAATGTTCAGTTAGATAAGAAATTGATTCATCATCCAGATTTCTTAATATCTTGTTAGTTATTCCGTCAGGTCCAGCCGCCGATCTACTATTAAGACTGTGAATTGCCGCCCTCACTTCACTCTCAGTGAAGTCCCGGTCAAGTTCTTCACATATGCCTCCCGTATATTCGGGGCTCTCGTCTTCTTCGCTTGCTTGTTTAAGTGGGAGATATTTGGCTGCGAGACTATCCATGATATCCTTCTGTGTTTTATCTTGGCTTTCCTGATGAACCAACTTAGATATATTTGTTCTCTTGCTTGTCCTTGTTTCATTCTCGTTGAGCAGGTGCTTGGGGAGGTTCCAGCTACCTCCATGCTTGAGTCTACCATCAGCCGAATTGCAGATCTCATCCCACTGTTGCTTCACGACAGTCTTCGAGTGATTATCAATTTCTCTGTTTAATTGCGCAATTTTTTCCTTAGCCTTTTGTTAAGCCTCTGCGTTTTCCACCTCTGTAATATATACTGTTTGGCCTCAATCAGATGCGCCAGCCTGCTGTCCATAGCCTCAATATTTTCCTCTGTCCTGATTTCTTTAGTGGCCCCTTTGACGTCCTCTCTGAGCTGGGTGAACCACATCTGAAGGGGATCCTGCTCGGCATCTAGAGGCCCCACTTTCCTTCTGTTCGCCCTGATTTTTCTGAACAGATCCCAATCAGTGAAGTTGAAGATTCTAGTTTCCTGTCTCGGTATGCGTATGGTTATGTGTATGATATAATGATCGCTCCCGAGATCCATGTTTGAATTTTCCCAATTGGCTCCTCCTGAGTTGTTTACGAAAGTAAGATCTGGTGTCGAGTCCCTGCTTGTGGACGTGCCACAGCGGGTGGGATACGCCGGATCAGTAATCAAGCATAACCCCAGATCCATGGCAAGACTCCATAGCTCCTCTCCCTTCTTTGTGTTCCAAGTGTATCCCCATGTGTGGTAGGGAGCATTAAAGTCCCCTCCAATAATTAGCGGGGAGTTGTTGGCAACCGAAAGCACCTTGTTGAAGAGTGCTCTAAACCTCTGTCTCATGTCGTTAGGACTGCTGTAAATATTCAAACAGAAAATGCTTTGCGTCTTACCTCTGTTCCTTTTAAGTATTATGTCAACTAGAATAAATTCAAACCTGGAATGTCTAAGATGAATATCATGCTCAATGTATGACAACTTTTTGTCAATGAGGGTCGCCAACCCCCTCCCCGTTTTTTTGTCTCTGCATATAACTTTGTACCCAGTAAGCATAATTTCCTTCGCTAAGGTTTCCTGCAGCATAATTACTTTTGGCCTGGCCTCAGATGACCTGATCACCTGTCGCAGGGCTGCTTTTTTGTGTTGGAACCCGCGACAATTCCATTGCCATACGTTAAATCCATGATTACTGTCCATTGTTATTAGGTGAGGATGCCTTTCTATTACCCGCTACTTTCCTCTTTGTGATGGCCCCCGACAGTCCAGGAATGGACTTTGTACTATCCGCCTCCGATGGCAGATACTCATCGTCGTCATCCCCTCGCGCCTCCGCCGTTAGTCTCCATTTCCACAATTTGTCCACTTTAAAGTTGGTCGTTTCCACTGTCTCTCTTATCGCTTTAATTGCATCTTTTATTTCACTGAGGGCTGAGAAGACTGGCTCATCCTCGGAACTCACCGCCCTCATTTTAGGGGCAGGAGAGCTGGATTCTCCTGGATCGCTGCTTTTGCTTACAGGTCTATCTATCTCTACTCTAGCAGGGCTCGACTGCTCTTTTTTACGAAGCTCTGCTACCTACCTTGTCAATTCTTCATTAGCTTTTCTTAAAGAAGTTACTTTTTTAATTAATTGCTCTATTCTGCCATCATTGTCATCACCCACAGCAGCCGAGGCGCCCCCAGCAACTCTCGCCATACCTTTTACTTTGTCAGCCCAAGTGGTTCCTGGCGCCTTCTTCTCGCCAGGTATTGAGTCCCTTTGCACGAAGCGCACCTGTGCTTCCCTTGACTTTGAGCGCCTTCTCTCCCTGGATAGGGAACGATGCCTGGATCTGGTGCGACTCCTGGAGCGTGAGTGCTCCCTGTCCTAGGGGCAATGGTTGGGCGCCAGCTGTTGCGCTTCCGACTGCACTCTTGTTGACGACCGAGTCATGTTGCGCTCTCTTCGACGAAGTCGTACGACGTAAGGGATTTGAAATCTTTGCTTACAAAACTTGTTGCCGGTAGGGTGATCGCCTTCACAAAATTTATACTTAGGTACACACACATGTCCATCTCCTGGGTTGCGAGTTCCACATCCCCTGCACTGAACAAAGTCAGGTGTTGGACACACATCAGAGCGGTGCCCGACCCTTCCGCAAGTGAAGCAGACGTCGAATTGCTTCCTGTAGAGGTAGCATCTCACTAGTGTGGATCCGTACCTGACAAAATTGGGCACTTTGAGCCCATAGAAAGGTACGATGACCGATCCCGACGTCTTGATGCGCTTGGCAGCCAGCGCAAGTGGGTTGGGTTCAAGTCATGCACGATGTTTCTTGTTATCATAGCTTGCGAGTCTCTGATGTCCACTCTTCGGATGACGTCTTTGCATGTGGCATGTGGTGCCGCTTCGTATGCATTTGCCTCGTATTCCGCTTCCATAATCTTGAAAGACTTGATTCTAACGTACTTCGCAACATGTTCGGCCTTAGGTGTGCTGACTACGATGATATTTTGAATGAAGTTCGGGCAGACATCTTCACGGGCCTCCTCTTCCGTTAGGCCGGACGCCTCGATGACTGCGGAACCAATCGTGGTGGTGCTCACCTTGTTCAAATTGAGCCCTCCTCGAGGTCGTATAATGATCTTTCTGTGCTCCTCGGGCAGTTGAGGCATCCTCGAAGCTTTGATAACCCGATTCTTGACCATTCCACCGACGGCGGTTCCCTTGACTCCATGCTCTCGCTGATTACGTGGCAATGTGCTGTCCTCATCCACAGCCTTTGTGCTAGCTCGTGATCTTCGGCCAGCCACTACTTGCCAGCCGTAGTCGTCCTGACCATTGTTTCCTTCATTTCCAGTAAAATCTTCATCTTCCATGTTTGTATCCGCCATGGCTGCGGTCAGGTGGGCTTACTAGGCCCAGCAAAGGCCCTACTCCTCACTAAGGAGCAGAAAACGTTCCGTAAGATTGTGAAAAAACAAGTCCCACCTCGAATCTTGGTGTCAGTAGATTCGTCGTCGCTTCGCGGATCCAATGGTATGCTTCTTTTCGTTGCACTCTCAAAACTGACGAGCGGAGCATGGAAAAAGAAACGGAGCCGATGCTTCCACGTCTGCACTGCTCGGCGCTTCTTCTTCTTCCCGGCGAGCCTGGTGCATTTCAGTGACTCTTCTCCACGCCTGCGAGTTTTTGTCCTTCCAGAAGATGTAGGTTGACAACATATGTAGTCAATTCAAAGTATTTGCGATGGGTCTTCCGTCTCCAATACTTTGAATGATTCCCATGGCGTTACTTATTCGCTACACCAGTGGCGGATACAGGTTAATGGTTAAATATTGGTCGAACCGAGCACTTGGTGATCTATGGTCAGGCACTTTTTTCTGACAAGGTGGAAGGCCTGTCCCCGGTGTTTCCAAAGAAGTGAAGGAGCACTAAGCAGAGATTGCGCCTTACAGCAAGAGAAGACTGCATATTGACGAGACTAAGCCGTAGTAGACGAGACTAAAAGGCAGAAATGTCATTATCAAACTTTCTTGCGAAGAAGCCGTTTCGTGGCGCGCAACCTGCGCGTTACTTGCCACGAAAGCGCTGCTGACATTCTTGCGGGCCACGAGCTTAAACGAAAGTTTGCAAATATATCTATATAGTGTATACGTGCGTGTGTGACTATATGTGCTGTTAAATGTTTATCACTGTATTTATCATAACCATCACCCAGTACGCGGAGTGGCATGTCAGGTGAACAGCCAGGCTAACATCCCCAGCATATCATCAAAGTTTGCGTATCACTCTCTCTCCCACACCTTAGGGCATACATTTGTCTGAGCGCAACAGAGATCGAGAGAGAGGAAAAACATTATTGACCAGTTAATTGGAGTTATGACAGGTCTGGGCGGGGCAGTCCGGGGCTCCACTGGCTCCAGCGGCTCGCTCGAACGGCAAGCTAAACGACGCCCAGGCCGGACTCCGCCCGTGTACGCAGAGTCCAGCCCGGCCATGGACAACTTTATGCTTTCTTCGGATGCCGAATAACGCCGATGGTCGACTTCGTCTCCTCCGAGGGAACGCCAGAAGAGGCCAGACGGAGCGGACGTGCCTCAGATCGGCTCCAACGAAACCCGATTTACGTCCGTTCTAATGACCGTAGGACAACAGCCAAGATATCGACTGGACTATACTCGACGAGATCTACACCCGGACATCATTTTCAAACCGGTAGGTGAATTTTTTACCTCAATATCAAAGTTTGAAGATCCGAAGCGGTCGCAGCTGCGTCGGGTAACAAACGCAGCAAGAACGCTCACAGAAACGCACGGCGTTCGCTACGCCTAGGCGTGGTCTATGAGACCACTGCCGCCTCAACGATAGAGAAAATGTCTCAGAAGGCCTCTCGAGAGCCAACGACAGCTACCGGCACAGCGCCGGCACCAATGTGCTACACCTCAGGGCACCCACTGAACGACTACAACGAACAATCTTCATCCAACGAAATGGAAGACGAGTTTGACAAGGACCTTATCGAAACCGACCCGACAAAGGCCGACCGGACAATCGGACAATAAGACCATTGCGGGCACCAAAGACCGGATGGTGATATTGGGTGATTTCAACGTGCCACATACAATGTGGGGCTACGCGTCCACATCCCCTAAAGGAGCCCTACTTGAGCAGTCGGTTGAGAACCTCGGCATGCAGACAGCAAACCACATAGGCACGCCCACACGCAGAGCCTGAGCAGGGACACAACACCCGATCGCGCGTACACGCTAAATATCAAAGACGCACAGTGGGCATCACTAAACGAAAACTTGGGGAGTGATCATGACCTGATTCGTATTTCACTCTCGACCCCCAAATTACGTAGAACGATTGGCACAACGAAATTAACTGACTAGTCAAAATACAGGGAGCTCCAACGGAACCTCGACACAGCAAAGACTCCCGACAACATACAAGAATGGACAAAACTCATCCAGTCAACACACAAGGACACTACCAAAACCATAGAGCACACGTCGGATGCCCCCGTGGTAGATTCCCACCTAGTAAACTTCTGAGACGAAAGACACAGATTAGTTAAGCGTTGGAAAAAGCAACGCCTCAACAAACAGCTACGTGCCCGCATAACACTTCTGGCGGAGGAAGCACAACGACACGCTGACGAATTAGCGAAAAATGAGTGGGCTACGTTCTGCGATTCCCTCTCGGGGACCGTGGGAACGGCTGGCACGTGGCGCATCATTCGTGGAATGCTTGACCCGTACAGCACACGCACGGAAAACAACAAACGACTCCAAATCATCTCGGACAGTTTCCCAGGCACAGAGGCGGAACTACTAGACAAACTGAAAGAACAATACATAGGACCACCACTAAACACAGACGCCCCAAACGAGACGCGACCATACCTTGGAAAGGCGAATTCCGAATTAGATGAACCTTTCACCTATGCAGAAGTCTTTGAGGCAGCCCAAGCAGCCGCCAAAAACTCGGCTCCTGGCCCTGATGCCATCACGAACGCGGTGCTTCGGAACCTGGACGCTAGAGTCCTGACTAAAATCACAGAACTGTTCAATGGTGAGAGCTGGCTCAAAGGCCAATTGCCCCCGGAATGGAAACACGCTAAAATTATTATGATCCCCAAACCTAGAAAGACCCCCTCAATAGACGCTCTGAGGCCCATTTCTCTCACGTCCTGCCTGGGTAAGCTGTACGAACGAGTAGTACAAATAAGACTGCAGCGGTACCTTGAAGAAATAAGATGGTTTCCAAACACCATGATAGGGTTCCGTACGGGGCTATCCTGTCAAGACGCATTCTTACTGATCAGAGAAGAAGTTATAGATAACATCGCCCGCGGAGAGGAAAGAATAGTGCTCGAACTAGACCTCAAGGGAGCATTTGATAACGTTTCGCACAAAACAATATTGGAGGAGCTCGAATTGACAGGATGCGGAGAACGAACGTACAACTACGTGCGGGCTTTTCTCGCCAACCGCACCGCCACAATAGGAATCGGTCAGATCGCTTCCCAAAAGTTCAATATGCCCAGTAGAGGAACACCCCAAGGGGCAATAATATCACCTTTGCTGTTCAATATAGCGATGTGTCGCCTGGCGCGAGAGCTGGACCAAATTCCCGATTTGGGTTACACACTGTACGCGGACGACATAACGCTGTGGGCAGCAAGGGGCTCTCTGGGACACAAAGAACAAGTACTACAAACAGCCGAGGAAGTAGACAAATTCTCGAGGAGCAGTGGCCTCAAATGTGCCCCCGAAAAATCGCAGATCATTCGGGCACTCTCGAGGGGCTACATATCCAATGGACCCGTAAACATCGTTGTGGAAGGACACACGGTCCAAGAAGTTAAAGTGATGCGGATCATGGGCTTCTGGCTCCAAAGTAGCGGGAACGCATCCCACACCATTCAAACATTGAAAGCTAGCGCAAATAACATTGCGCAAATGATCCGTCGCGTAACTTATAGGAAAGTGGGCATGCAAGAACACAACACGCTGAGGCTCGTCCAAGCACTAGTGATAAGCCGAGTCCCGTACGGCCTGCCCTACCACTTCCTTGGTCGCGAGGAGGAAAGGCAGGTCGACATCATAATAAGATCAGCATACAAAACGGCGCTCGGTCTACCCAAGGGGACGTCCACAGATCACCTGCTAGCCTTAGGAGTACACAACACATTCGAAGAACTAAAACAAGCCACACTAATCTCCCATAGGGAACGCTTGAGCTACACTCACGCAGGACGGGCCCTAGTGACAAGAGTACGCATTTCCCCACACCCACAATTTATCAGCGAACACGTATTACCACTACTAACCTCAACACGAGCTCGAATAACAGTGGACCCCATACCCAAAAACATGTACCCTGAATACAATAAAGCAAGGCGAAAAGCACGCGCACAACATATTAGAACAATGTATGAAAATAATTCCCCGTCCAACACAATATATACGGACGCAGCAGCGTATTCGAACGTACACTCGAACGCCAGTGATGCCCAAAAGAACATCAGCAGGTACGCAGTGGCAATCGTGGACACGAAAGCAGAGCAACAATTTACGGCATCCGTCAAGGCAGGTACTCCGGCGGCTGCCGAAACTTTCGCCGTGGCAATGGCCCTCGCTCACGCGGAACGCACGCAAAAGAGCGTCACCATAATAACAGACTCTCAAGAAGCATGTGGCCTTTTTCTCAGGGGCCACGTGACCAAAACATGCCACTCAATAGTACCGACGAAATTCGCCCATCATCACCGGATCCTATGGTGTCCAGGTCATACAGGCCTTGAGGGGAACGAACTGGCCGATTCGCTAGCCCGAGGTAATATTAACCGGGCCTACTCGACTGGGGCGGTCACAGGTAGCCACTGTAATGACCCCAATCCAACGAATGCCCGCGAGATTCTCGCTCATCAGCGTGCAACCAGAAAAAATACCCTCCCCCTCATCCACAACTCAGTGGAGAGGAAGCCGCCAGCTGGCGCAAAATTCAGACTGGGGTTTTCCCCCACCTTAAATTACAGAATGCCATTTTCCCCACTCGCTACAGGCCCGATTGCCTGTGGTGCGGAGGCATACGAAGACTACAACACATTACTTGGGATTGTGAATCACACCCGTTTGATAAAACACACCACACAAGGGAGCAATGGGAGGCACAGCTAACCAGCTCAGACATGGCGGGACAACAGTCCTTCATAGGACAGGTCAAGCGGGCGGCCGAGGCCAGGGGCCTTGGACTCAAGGGTCTCCGACCGCTGCACGTAAATCGCTTGTCAATAAAAGTTTTTTTCTCTCTCTCTCTCTCGTCTCCTCCGCTATCGAAGTGCGAGGCCTGGCAACGCACGCTCCTCGTCACGCAAGCGTTCTGCAGAGACGCGTTCAGCGCAACGCTAAATCTTTGCTGTCGTTTTCAATGCTGAACCTGGGGTTGGAAATGAAAAAAAAAGAAACTTTGTTTAAACCCGGGAGCAGTGCCAACATTTGAACGCGGCCGTGGACGAAACCATGCGCGGTTTGTCGTTTCGGTTGTCAAATCACAGTGGTATCTTTTTCACCCTCCACTTGGGGTTGAGCAATCGGGACCTTCTCGGGCCATACGTTCAACGAAACAATATAAGGAAAAGGTTCGCAAAATATGTTGAGTGAAACTCGTCATTCAAGTAAAAAAAGTGTACACCATGCAAGGCTCAAAACAAAGTCACGCAGTTCAGTTGGCCGGAAACTGTCGTGTTCCTTCCATCCCTTCACGCACGGGCCACGGATACGCCGGATGTCGTTATAGCACGACGGTGGTGGCGAAGCCGACAGTGCTAAAAACACGCCTGCAATGTTCCTATAATCCGCATCGCAATAAAGCTACCACAGCGGCTGTTATGGCAGCCGTGGCAAGGCATCTTTAAATAAAGTACGGGAGCTGCAGTCGCTATCAAAAGTCCGGAGACCCAACCAAAGGTTCCGCTATTTATTATTTTTTTCGCGGCCTGAGCATTCCGGCTGAAAACAAGAGCGCACGCGTACGCGCGCGTTTCACCAACACAATGTACCAAACCAATCCCAGGCCGCGGAACTGCGCTTCACTATATTCAAATATTTTTCTGGTGCCGTGGATCACAAACTTTTGATCGCGATGGTGCAATCTCGATTAAAGCTTCAGGGAATATTACAGTGAAGCTGCGAAGGGGAGTTCCACAACCGTTTTGGCACGGCGGTAAAGTACTGCGTGTGACAGCATGGTAGATATCAAATGTAAGGGCAACGCAACGTGTGTCGAAGCAGCGAATTTGCGTTGAAACCTAATAACAAATGCTTATGATACAAGCGTTATCTTCATTATATCCCACTGAAGTAGACAACCAGTGTTCGTGATTTCCTATAATTTGTTAATTTTGTTTCTCACGCCGCTTTATATCAGCCCTGCGTTGGAGGTCAGTTTTTACGGCGACAATCGAGAAAGCTGGCACCACGATACTGAAACGCAATGAGCGTGTGGGATGTAACTATGAATTTGTTTTAAAACGTAATCTCTAAGAATTATAAAATAAAATTTGCATTGCACATACCTAACTGATATGTACAACTTCTTTGCGTGGATACATTAAAACCCGAAATCTGTAATTATCGCTCGTAACGTCACATTTTACCCCCTTCAAAGTTTAATGATAGCTTAGAGTTCATATACGGCTGCGATGGCAAAAGCTTGAACCGGGGATACCGAAGCGGCCACGTGACCAGGGCGTCGGGGGAGAACGCGCAAGTGGCGTCGGTGATCAATAATAAAAACCGACGAAAAGAAAGGCTCAGTACCGCATTTGCACAATCCTAACGCGCACTTTCCTTGAATAAAATATGCGTTCAAATTTGCATGCGCGTTACGATGGTAACTAATTATGCTTCTACTGAAGATAAAAAAAAACGAAACCAATTCTTCCTAAAAAAAAAGCTCGATGCCAGGTAGCTAGCCATACTGCTTGTGGCATTTCTCATGCATTACGTGCGGCATTTCTCATGCATGAGATGAAACGGAAGATGACTTTCTGTGGTAGTTTGCTGTGGACAGCGAACAGTAGGTTGCGTCAGACTCCGACAGCGACTAGCCGCTATGGTTGAGCTGTCTGCCTGTCTGTGTGCCTTTGTATGTTCCCCGAAATTGCTTGAATACTAAGGTTTCACTAAGGTTTCGTTACTTGATGTGTGCGGTAGAATCGACACTAAGATATTTTTCTGGATATGTTGGCGGTAATAAAATTGCGCGTTACACTCGAAGGTGCGGTAGAATCGTGCAAATACGGCACTTCTGAGGAAGAATTTGAGAAGTCGCTTATACAGCTTCGCTCTCTTCGATGTATCCGATGCTCAGACTGGCATACGTACATCTGCAAAGGATTTTTTGATTTCAGTGTTCATTGCTTACCTGCGCCAGCGAAAACATGCTTGTCACTCTAGTTAGGCATCACGATATATATGGTATGTCGCTGTGGATGTAACGTGAAAATGGCCAGCTCTCATCAGAAGTGTCGTTTATAAAGGGTATTGAATTATTATTTAAGAGTTGCCATACAATGTGCATTATAAGTATAGAGAAGTTGCTACACTTTGTTGCCAACGCACTACATAAATTTTACCTTATCATAGTGTACAGGCTCCGTAGTAAGTGAACTTCATTGAACTTGCGTGCCTTATGGCTGAAGCTCTTCTTAACACAATATTGGGGACAAATACTTTCGCCAACAACATAACCTTCTTACCTTCATAGCTTTAAGAAAGCAACAAGAGCTCTACAAATCCAAGATTAGCGCACACAGATAAGAAGCGTGAAAGAAATTACAGCGAAACTGTTAGAGGCACAATACTCCGGGACAACTTTTCTTGGCAGTGCTGTGAACGCTACGGGACCGAAACGCAGCGTCTTCCTGCGCGCCACGAGAGCGTTACCTAAATACATGAACAATCTTCACATTTACAAAGATCAAATACATTGCACTTAATTTATTACTACGTTAACAATGTTATGAGAATTCGCACATAATTTGAAGCTATTGTGCATTATGCAATATAATGTTCTTCCTTTCTTACATTTCTTTGATTCGATCCCATATTAAGGCGAGAGCGTTAAGAGGAAGCTTTAGCTCGGGCCCAGCTCCGACGCGGCCAATTCAAATACATGTAAAACGCAAAAACGTTTTTCTGAGATAACCCCTGTATCGATTTTAATTAAATTTGTTGCATTTGAGAGAGAAAGTTAAATTCTAGTGACTTCTGCAAGCGAAATTTCGATTTAGGTCCTGAATTTTGTTAAAAGAATTTTAAAAAATTCGAAAGTTCGAAAAAAATAGAAGAACAAGGTTTACAAATTCATAACTCTGCATCAAAAACAAATATCGCCGTTCTGTAAACGGCTACCATTAGACCTTTTAAATCGGACAAATTCGATATCTCATTTTATACCTTACGTGAATTCGTTACGTTGTTTACAAAGGTTCTGCAAAAGCTTTATTTCCATAACAGTAAATTTTGAGATTCATGTATAGCATATCAATTTTGTCCGCTTTAGATGTACTATTAGATGCAATTCACAGAATTGTATTATCGTTTCTTGTTTCTGAGTTACAGAGTTGTAAACTTGATAGTTTCGTTTTTTGAAAATTTTCGATTTTGCCAATTTTGAATACAAATTGAGGACCTAAATAAAAAAAATCCGTAACCAACAGTCACAAGTGTTACGTTTTTCGTTTAAACGCAAGAAACCTCGTCAAATTTGGTGCAGTGGTTGCTGAGAAAAACGAATTCTCCTTTTACATGTATTTAGATATGAGCACCCGAGCTAAAGCTTCCTCTTAAGGGCCCCGTGTCGCAGAAAATCCGGCGTCGAGCGTCGTATTGGCAAAAAATCATTCCGAATTATACAAACCGAACCAGGCATACCCAACAACCCAGACCCTCCATCTAGCGCAAATAAGTTACTGAACTAATTTAAGTTATCAAAGTAAAACACGCCAGAAAAATCGTAAAGTACGACTTACATACAACCTACAGGCATGTTAGCGTCGGATTGTAATTTGAATATAGGAAAGAACAAAACAAAAACCTCTTTTCCAGTGTTTCTACGAATCATAGACCGGCCACGGCGTCCGAGATTTGCGGGTGCCGGCGCGCGCACTTCTCGGAGGCCACGGAGTGGCACGCCTGGTTTCTTAGAACATCTCCAGATGGCGCTCGCTTACGCCTTATCGAGGATGAAAGTAAATGGGCTGGGAGAGTGTTCAGGTATCTGTAAAGGAAAAACATTGATTCACAGTGGAGGAAAGGAACTAGGAAGCTCACCAGCAAGTATGCGGAGTGTAGGTTGGGCAACACAGCAACACAGAAGGTCAAGCGGAAAGTCAGAGAGGGTGAATTAATCTCATGGGTGGCGGCAATGGAAAAGAAACCTGCCCTGAGTAACTACTTAAGAGGAAAAAACGAAATCAGGAAAGAAACAATTTATGATAACTCAACGGGAAACTCATTACTTTTCGAAGCGATATCGGGATGCCTTAGAACACGAAAGCGAGGTATATACGGAAGAAGAAGCACGTGCTTTCTGCGGTAAAGCTAGGGAGACTATGGAGCATGTTTTATTAGAATGTGAAGACGTCTACCCAGCGGTCGATTTAGGCGCCACTGGCCTCCTTGAAGCACTTGGGTTCAGCGAGAGCAGTGGGAAAGTAAACACGTCCCCAATAGGCATTAGTAAGATTCGATTGGAGGATTGGTGGAAGAAAAGTAGGGAAACGACAAAAGACGGAGACGTACAAAAGCGCAGTTCGAAATAGGGGATCAGAAAACTTGGGTGGGGTAGTTCATAGTGTTTTTTCTTTCTCTTTTTTATTGTTTAACCTAGCTAGGACATTAAGCAGTATACTAGCAAGAGCTTGGTGGCGCAACCCACCACCCCGTTCCAAAGGGGACGCTCATCAGATCCATCGATCCATTGAGGCCCACAGCAGAAACCTCTCCTTGGTGCATATCGTTCGCCACCAACATTTCCCGGTAAACATTACGGTTACGTAAGCTGTAGTTTCCGGGAAGCGTGAGGAGCAGTCAGGGATATTTTGAATGATATGGCTTTCCGCTCCTAAAGGCGAAGCTTAAGCGTCCTCCAATTTTTTTTTCACGCTTGTTCTGTTCAATAAATAAGACACGTGCTCTCGCGCAACCGAATTGACGTGCGCGTTCGTCGCCGAGCGCCAGAACTAAATATATCAGGTTAAAAAAAACATTTGAAGAGAATGTAGTGCTCACACACATATCAGATTGAGATAGGGCATTTTCAAATAAATTGTTGTCAACTTTTATTAAACATCCAAGGCTATTCCGGAGCATGTGAACAAATGCACAGCGTGTAATGGAAACAGAAATTGTAACCGAGATCAATTGCGAGTAACCATACTACCTGACAATGTAACACCATCGTGCAGAAAACTCCGCCACCCCTGCCTTCGCTTCTCTGCCAAGTTATATTCAAGTATACATGCGTTCAGAAATGTTACATTAGCGAATTCAACTTGCTGTAAATAAAATTTGATTGTTCATCAAATTTATATTTAGAGGTAATGCAACACTTCGCGGGATGACACGCAGGTAAAGTTTGAAGAGTCTGGGCTAATTAAGAGCCAACTGAAGATTGCTAAACCTTTTTTTCCTGCCAGTTTAGAGGCGTCATCTGAAACGCTTAAAAATATTTTTCACTGCCCTGGCAGAAGAAGCGTGCCAACAATTTTATACTTGACCATGCTAACAAAGATATTAATGACCAGTACAGAAAGTTTGAGGGCTGTAGATTAATTGCAACCTTTGCAGCAAGTCTACTTATACAAGCGTTAAAGAGCTTCGCAAGAGCATTTTAGAGTGAATCGTGTAGGAAATTTGCCCAATGCCTTAATAAAACTCAACGTAACACAATTTCACCATTTCATGAAATGGGGGGAGATCCTATGAGGGACATTTAGGAAAGGGTTCGTGAGCACCAGATAATTAGTGGTCTTTCCTGAGAGTTCAAAAAAAAGTGCGCGAGAACGTCATACGGCCATTATCTGCGGCGCCTTCCAAAGGTATAGAAGAACTGTAGGTGGGCACCGAGTTATGTTTGGTGAAAACAGAGGGCATGTTAAAGTGTAGGTTTCTGGATTAATTACGAGTGTTGAAAATAATTACTTAAACATCGTTTACAACCTATTTTTGCACTTCGAAGCACGTAGTAGGTTTCTTCGATTTTCTTGGAGAAATAAACCAGGTGCCTTGTTCATATTTAGTGAAATTACGGGAAACGTTATGGGTAATGTGTAGGCAAAGTTGGAGGCATGGACGTTAAGTGTGGCTTTTGCAGTAAATTACTTACGCAAGCACTCCGGAATGTTATGCGTGTCTGAAGAACGCCGTAGAATTTAGCTAGCTGTACTTAAAGAACTTTAACAGCCATCGAGTTCTAATGTGGGGAAATTGAGGGGAGCGTGATGGTTGATAGGAACTGGAAGGTTACAGTGCGTACATAAGTTCCTGTCCTTGTAAAAAATTATTTCATCAAGTGTCTGAAAGTGTTATACAGCTGTTATCTGCTTTGTTTACTGGAGAAACAGTCATCTACTTGGATTTAGATGCACATTAAAGAATCCCAAGTCGTCAAAAGTAATCCGAAGTCCCCCATTTCGGCATGCCCCGTAACTATATCGTAGTTTTGGCATGTAAAACGCAGTACTTTATTTATTCTTTCTCATTTACCAGAAACTCTACGGGGCACCAAGTTTATATTTGGTGAAATTATAAGTTGCATGTTAAGTGTAATGTGTGACAAAACCTTTATTTTAAACTTTGCAAATAATTACTGAATCATCGTTTTCTGCATATTTTCACGCGTCATACGATGCACCCGCGGTGCCTTTGCTGCAATAAATGAGACATCTCGTCTATATTTCTAGAAAACTGAGAGAACGTGATGGGTAATATGTAGGCGGAAGTTCAACGTGTGTAGGCTAGTTATGGGTCTAGCAGTGTATCAATTATGCAGGCGCTTCAATACGTTATGCGTGTGTTTTTAAAGAACAGCGTGGAATATAGCGAGCTGTACCGGAATACATGTAACGGCAATGGAAATCACATTTGGTGAGAATTCGGGGAACACGATGGCTGATATAACTTATCGGAAGTTTGAAGTGCAGGCGTGAAGTGCAGCCTTTGCTCAACATTTCTTAAACAATTGTTCGAAAGAGTTATATGCGATCAATGTTATAAAGAATATGGTTCAATAACAGGCAGCTTTATCGCAATTACTTGAAAGGAACAGCGCCGCTGGAAAATTGGTCGGGATTGTGGAAGGTCGCAGAGGTCTGCTGTCTGTTTTATATAGTATTCACGAAATGGGAATGAGACAATGTGGTGCATATGTCACGCCATGAGTGTTATGCATTCGAAACCAAGGAACCCCATGGCCCGCAGAAGAGCAGAAGCGGTAGGCCAGTCCAGGCGTCCTGTCAACCCCTTGTTGACGCAGCATACTTATTCTACAGCACTGTCTGCGCAATGCCAGTTTCTTAAAGCGAATAACTTTCTTTTGCCCGTTTTGTGGTCCGGTCGACTTTCTCTGCTTACGGGTCAAGTTCATCATGGAACCCTATTGTCAACATCGCCAATGCTTGGTGACGTGCTGCCTCTTAGACGCCGTGGCCGCTGTGGCCCCTATGTCGCGTTTCTCCGTAGGGAGCCGCGATGCAAGTATAAAACAGCACTTGCTTGTAGCCTCGCTATTTCTCCGCCAGCAGGGCTGACGGTGACCTGGTGCGGTCGTCTCCGAAGTGCGCTGCGGATCTCTGTCGTCATTCCACTGCTGTCATGCCACCGTCTTCTGGGCATCGTCGGCACGCTGTCGTTAGTTCCAGGTCGTGTTGCCGTCTTGCTCATGCTGCCATCGTCGTCCAGCCGTAACTCCATCGCCGTCACAACGTGGTCGTCGCACCACCGCCGCGGCCGTCACGCTGTATGTTCGCCGACTAAAACACGTCGCCGGCAATTTGCGCCGCTATCATTAAACACCCTTACCGACGTCAGCAATATACTTTGGAAATATTTATAGTGTGTCTATTTGATTTCTGTGGCGCGCACAGAGAGAGACAAAGAGATGCAGGAAGAGGGAAAGGTAGGGAGGTTAACAAAGGACGTGCCCGCGGTTGGCTATCCTACACTTGGCGAGGGAAGAAAGGGAAGAACAGGTAAGGGGAGAAAAGAAAAATAATAGTCATTTACAGTAAGTCGCACAGGAATCTCCACTTTCACAAGCGTTCATACAATCTAGTGTCATTCGAGAAGTACAGAAAGGCTTTTGTGGCCTTTTGCATGCAAGAATGCATAGGCCGTGCCCCATGGATCTTTTCGTTTGAGGGCGCTCTATTATCCAGCAGGTTGAGTTTCGCTTGTAAAGTACGTCGTTGAGTGTCGAAGGATGGGCAGTGGCGCAGAAGGTGCTCTAGAGTCATCGCACCCGCACAAGTTGCACGCCACACTGTTGGTCATTCCTATTAAGAATGAATCGGAGTTTGTAAATGTGACCCCCAACCCCTTGCCACACAATGACGCACAGAACTCACCAACTGCTTCAGCAAAAGGGTGCCTGGTCGACATGTATGTATTGATCTACACAGTGTATTCCATCTGCAGGGCAAGCTCGCGAGGTTGCCGCGGCAGATAATAAAGTAATTCTTTTCTCATCAGTGTGAGTTTTTAAGCTGCTCATTGAAAAGCTCGTTCTTGTCCGGAGCTATGGGGAAACGTAGCGAACTTAGGCAACATGCTTGCTAAATGAGCATGGTGAAGAAAGTGCAGACGTATATGAAAACAAAAAGATAGAAGACACTGTATAGTGCTTTATGGTATACAGAAGAAAACAGACGCGGTATTATTCCAGTAGCCGATGGAAGGTAGCCTTCAAGAAATTAGCTCTACGAAGTTCACTCATTGAACGTGTTATACGTTCCACAGGGCATCCTATCTTCCATAGAGACTGCGCAGTGGAGAGCTCTGAGCTAACTTGGGCGATCTAGAGCTTTACATGCACTGGAATTAACGCACACGGACTTGTTCATCTCGCGGTCAACGAATTACGGTAGCTGAAACAAACAACAAATTTGAAGACCTCTTGCACAAAAGCATGTCACTATAACTGCAGAAGCGGCACGTCGGGTGCACCTCAAGGGTAGACGTGCCTTTCTTCACGCTGCAACTTCTTTGCACCCGCTTCGTTCCGTGGGCACACGGCATTGGTGTGTCTTTTTTCCATTTTGGTTTGGCCTGGATTCACTGATGTTATTCGCGCAAAATTACTTTGCCGGCCGTGACTGCCTTTCGTGGATGAGCAGGCGAGTGGATCACGTCCGTGGCATGGAAAATTAGGAAATAAAGGAGGGTCGGAGGCCAACGGGAGAAGCGCATTACATTAACGAGCTTGTGCACAGAGGCGTTCCGCCACAAAGACGCGGCACGGTTGCTTTTGTTTCTTTTGCGTTCAAAAGTTTTACGTAGTCATACTTACGTAGTCATACACAAAGAAAAAAAAGCCTTTTGATATAAAATACTTAGCATAGTGATTTCAAAACTTTAAACAATTACTAACTTAAAATGTTTTTATTCGGCGTTGGTGTTTACTAGTCCTGCTTCGCTTTACCATTCCATTAGTGCATTTTATCTCGCGTTAGAACACTCCGTCATAGTTACAAAATGAAAGCTGCTCTAAGAAAAAAGACGTAAAGACAGTCGGTATTGTCAAGTTCAAACATACCGCAAAGAGTGAAAAAGTATTGCCCCTTGGTTATATCTTGTAGCCATTTCTTTAAGATTCTCAATGAGTTATTGTATTTTTTCTGATCTGTCATGGGACGCACAGTGTTGCGATATGAAAAGCTAAAAACATCACGAAACAAAATATTATACGAAAAAAAAACACCGAGATAGGCCATTAAGACTGGACCAACAGCCTCGTGCTATTTTCTTCATTGTTCGGAAATGACGCAGACGAGAGTAAAGACGTACACGGGTGAGCGCTATCTTACATTTCGTTAGTGTTGGGCGAGTTGTTATTTCATTCTCAAAAAACTGGTGCAGGGCAACAAACGAAAGGGAGAAAAAGCCGAGTGGGTCAAAGAAGCAGCAGAGCGCTGACTTCCAAGTGTTAGCAGATCATATGAAATATATAGTCACAAGAAAGCATCAGACAATATCGTCATAACATGTCACGGAACATCACATCGAGAGAGGACCGTACCCCGAATAGTCACAGAACTTGTGGAATTATTTCATGCACGGTTGAAGTGATCAAGAAATTGTACTTCCTGCGAATATACTCCACTGCTTACGCGAGAGATTATTGAAGCCGGTTTCATAGGAAGAGTTGACAGCGCGTATGTTAGCGATTCATATTTGTGCCTATCTTGTTCGACAGAAATGTGCTGAAGTAAAAAATACAGAAAAGAGCAGCGTCAAAAAGCAACAGGCGGGATTGTGTTGACAATAACGGTCTTTGGGAAGTTTATAACTTTTTCATAAAAATTGCACCGTGGCACTTCGCGAACCGCACTTTGGAAATATCTCTAAAGCATTAACAGTGTCTCTACCAGAGCGGCAGAAAAGGGAATGAGAGAGATGATATAAAACGAAGCTAAAGTAATGTTACGGGAGGGGAGTCGGAAGGTTCGCTTTCCGCGCAGCTGATCAAGTGTGGCTGGTAGTAGCGGCTCCAGAAGCTCGCAGCGCTCCCCCCTCGCTGCTGTCAATGCTCTCCCCGTAGGATCACGCACATCGCGAACGCTGCCTCGGTTTGGAGCGGGGGCCGACTGAAGGCAGTGTATCGCAGCGGGTGGTAGCGTGTCCGTGCGCCAGTTCCTGCGTCCATGAGTCGACAGCGGTGACTCATAGTTCAGCCGAGTTCTGTGGAGACGAGGTAGCGAGGTCTTCCGGAAAAAACAAACTCTCAGCTGGCGTCCGTTTATGCTGCTGTTTCTCTGCCTAAACTGCGTTCACTGCAGGCAAGGGCACGTAGCACTTCTCTAGCCCAGCGCCCCCAGGAAAATATAATAAGCACCATCATGGCGTAGCCGGGAATTATTATTCTATACGTACTTCTCCTAATAATTAACCATTTCTTCTCTTTACGACTCTTACATCACAGAAAGCTGCAGGAAGTCATCTTTGCCCTTTCTTTTTCGAACCTCAATCCCACGCCTTGTGTGGTAGCAAATAGCGTTCGAGTGGCCTATTAGAGAGACTGTAGTTCTCACAGATGTTCGCGAACTAATCTATTTTCTGCGCCTTTGCTTTATCTCTACGGCTATTCTTTCTAGCTTTCATTTCCTCTTACCGTTCCCCCCAGTGCAGGGTAACAAACCATAATCTCTTCCGGTTAACCGCCCTGCCTTACCGACCCCGTTTCTCTCTCTCTCTCTCTCATTCTACATCTGCTTAACACACATGCTACAGGTTAGTGTTCGTAAAGGTTTTCAGAGGATTTCCATCACTCTCTCTATACTGTTTGTTGCGTGGCCTTTCATTAGAAAGCTGTATCGCAGCTAAAATATATTTTATTACTTTGCGCGCAACGATACATGGCTCGCCAGTAAAATCACTGATGCGATGTTTAAAGCCGCGAAGGAATCGAGCGTCGGAGGACGAATGCGCCTGCAGGCGGAGAAGAGAATTGTGCGCCAGGGAAAATACGAAGGAACGCGCTGAGCAGGCGCAAAAGCAACGTCACCTAGAGGAAAGTCTAGGTGGCGTTCAGCGAAGCAGGGAAGGAAGAACATTGATTCACAGCGGAGAAACAAGAACTGGGAAGCTTACTAAGGAAGTGTGAGGCCTCTATGGTGAGCAACACAGCAACAAATAACGGCAAGCGGAAAGTCAGAGAGGCTGACATAATCTCATGGGTAGCGGCAATAGAAAAGAAACATGCCATGAGTAACTACCTAAGATGAAAAAAAAACGATATCAGGAAAGAAACAATTTATGACAACTTAAAGGCAAGCTCATTACTTTTCGAAGCGAGATAAGGATGTCTTAGAAGACGCAGTTATAAAGCGAGATATAAGAAGGAAGAAGAAGCATGTGCTTGCTGCGGTAAAGTTAGGGAAACGATGGAGCACGTTGTATTATAATGTGAAGGTATTTGCCCAGCGGTCGATTTCGGAATCACTGGCATTTTTCAAGGCCTTGGGTTCCGCGAATGCAGGAGGAATGTAAACATGTCCCCAATAGAGATTAGTAGGAGGCGATTGAAAGATTGGTGGAAGAAAAGTAGGGAAACGACAAACAACCGGAGGCGTACAAAAACAAAGTTCACAATAGGGGTTCAGAAACTTTGGTTATGGGAATTATTCGTCTTTTTTAACATAGATAGGACATTTGTAAATAAAATAACAAGAGCCTGGTGGAGCAACGCACCATACCGTTCCAAAGAGAGCGCTCCTAACATCCATCCAAGGCGACACGAGCCGAAGCGTCGCGGAGGAGGAGGGTAGGCGGAGGCGCACTAGCTTGACCTTTCCTGGCAGTTGCAACGGGTTGCGTTTGCGCTATGCAGATACCGGGTTCGTCTTCTGATCGAGTGACCGAGCGGCGAGTGAGAAGGACGGAGCAGCAACGCAAGTGGTGGCAGGCTGACCGCCAGTCGACCGATCCGGAAGTCGTCGCCAAGTGCCGTGCATGACCAAATTGCTTGAAATAATAAAGGGCGCGTATTTCCTTACAGTGCCTTATCATCCTTTCCAAAGGCACTTTAGACTTTATAAATACTCGTGAAACGGGCAGAAAGCATACGAAAGAAAAAGGGAGTTTTCGCCTGAAAGGTGAAGCATCGATTGGTGATAGCAAATTAATGGGCAGCTATACAAAGTATGGATAGTAGTTTCATCGGCCGCATAAACTGGCAAACATTCGCTTATAAGTAAATTAAGAAGCATGGGGTCAACACGGACAGGCAAACACATCACACTCGATGAGCGTGGACACTGGCTGTCAAAACGCTGGCGGGAGGAAGCGGGGGCAGAAACAGCGAGCGAAGTGGCCTTCGTGCTGTCTGTAGCTTCAACGCTGAGCGGCGAGAACACAGCACCCACAAAAAGGTATGAGTCATCGGCGCACCTAGACGTTGCCGCGCAGTAGCCAGCGCAGTGACTTTTGTGTCGTCTATCGCTTCAAGGGAAACGAAGCGGAGAGAACACAGTAAGCACAAAGGTATGAGAAGTCGATGCGCCCAGACTTTGACCTCAACGCAGATCACTTTCAAGATATGGCGCGCGCATTCCCGGAATGGGGAGTTGCTGCCGGAACACAGGGCCGCTCTCCATCCCTCCCCTTCCCCTGAAGCCTAGCGAGCGACGGAAGACGGCGCTGCCTAGGCATGTGATGATGAAGAAAAAAGTGAGCCTATTTTTTTTATTTTGTTTTCTAAATTTTCGACTGGGCTAAAAACCAAAACATATTAAACTGTGCCTTATTGTAGACGTAAAAGTGTCGTATTCGTTACATAGCTAAAGATTGGTTGCGGAGCGAAGTCTAAGAATTCTGTGATATTTTAGCGTTCTCTAAATTTGGAAAGAAAGCTTAACATATGACAACCTTTGGTAAGAAAGATGTGCCACTGAAACCTGTGGTCGATACCCTATTCGTGAAAGTGAACACGCATAAGTAAACCAGTATTGTATGTCAAGCGAATAGCGTGATGTCCGCTTTAAAGGATTCCGGAAGTCATTAGGGAAACATGAAACCAGTCAGGTTTTCAAGATGGTTGTAGTCTCATCGTCTTGACGTAGTTTGTAGGTTTGTTTGTTCATCCTGTAAAGCATGCTCTTTTGTGGAGCATCTCGCTTTGTGGCGGAACCCAACCGAATCATAAGCAGGAGACGACTGCTCGAGAGTGGCTGGCGTGTGTTTGCACTGAAAGGTTTAACTACAATATCATCGCACTTGCCTGACTTTGCCATCTTCAAGAATGAGCAACAGCGCGACCCTTGAGTAAAGCCGATTATTTATGCCACCCACAAATCTAAACTGGCTACGCCATTTGCGATTCGTGGCGGTTCCTTCCTTTACCACAAGAATTATTTAAACAACTGTGCTCCACTACTGTATCTTCTTCTGTATATGTTTTCACATATGTATTCTAACTATTGTATAATCTTTGAGTGTACTCTCCCCCCTTACACAATGCCTCTAGGGGCCTGTAAGGTTTTTTAAAATAATTAAATGAATAAAGAAATCAATAAATACGGCTCGTCGTCCCAAAACGCCTGCGCCTTGCTGTACTTCGGGCCATGCACGTCGACCTTACGTCCTGTCACCTTGGATTCACTCGAACGCCCCACCGCCTCCGTCAACGTTTCTATTGGCCTCAATCGTGGAAGACAACTAAGCAGTATATCGCCAGCTGTGATATCGACCAACGCTACAAACAACCGACTACAGCTCCTGCAGGAACTTTGTAACTGATTAGACCACAGAATTCACCTTTTGAGAAAGTGGGTATATATTTACTCGGTCCCTTCCCCAAGTCTTCAAATGGCTGCCGCTGGATAATCGTGTGAGTGCATTATTTAGCACGTTAGACTGAAACAATGGCACTGGTCTCTGCTACAGCCTCCGATGTTTCGGGGTTTCGTCTGCATTCGATTATCCACAAGCCACGGAGCTTCTGGTGGGGTGATAAGTGATCGCGGCCGGCAACTCACCGCTGACGTCGTGGAAGAGTTTCTACGCTTTTGTGGAACTCAATATCATTGTTTCACGCCTTACCATCCGCAAACAAACGGTCTAACCGAGCGCACCAATCATACCCTCGTAAACATGCTTTAAATATATGTTTCAGCGGACATAGGAGCTGGGATGCCGTATTACCGTTCACCGCGTATGCTTTCCCCACAGCCAAGCATGAAGTCACAGGATATGCACCTTCCTTTCTCCCCTACGCTCGCCATCCTCAAAGTTTTCTTTACAGCATACTTCCTTTTTCACCTAACGACGATGCTTCTCTCAAGCAGATATTGTGTCGTGCCAAAGAAGCACGTTGACTTGCCCGGCTGAGAACCCTATCGTAGCATGTTCATGCTAAGGCTCGTTACGACGGACAACATCTGCCCGTCAGATTCGCCACCAGTGACTTAGTGTGGCTGTGGACACCGGTTCGAAAAAGGGGACTTTTCCAAAAGCTTCTATCCAAGTATTGGGGCCCGTTCGTCATTCTCAAATACTTGAGTGAAGTGACCTACGTCATCGCTAACGCGACGGCTGATAACGTTCACGCAAGACGCAAGTTGTGCACGTCGCACGATTGAAAGAGTACCATCAACGCGCACTCTGACTCGCTCGGAGAGCTTCGTCTGCCCCGGAGGAAGATGTAACGCCGCATCGGAGGAGTGTGGAAGAGAAAGAAGCGACGCGAGGTATTTTGGGTGATCGGTTGTGTCGAACAGTCGCCTGTGCCTGTGTGTGTGTGTGTGCGTGTGTGAATGTGCGTGCGCGTGACGAACCACCAAGGACGGTACGGTGCGATAGTGGTGGAAGAGAAAGATGAAGAATAAAGGTAGTGTTCGGGCGGCCATGTTTGTCTCCGTCCGCAACTTCCTGCTGGCGTCACACAAGTCGGCAGTCACATCAGCAAAAACTAAATCAGTCACTCCAAGATCAACTTTGAATACCTCGACGATGACTTCGGCATGGACGATGACGGAGAGCATCGCCGAATGCGCAGTTGCAACAAGGAAAACGACAGTGCGCAAAGCAACTAAACCCAGGCGAACTCAACGGATATGACGTTTCGCAAGAAAGAAACGTCGTCGGAACGACCTTTAGCACCACCTATCAGAACTGTTCTCACCCCAAAGATTCCTGCGACAACGCTGTGCACAACGACGCAAAAGACACGGGCATTTTCCCGGCGTACCGGACCAACAGGAACGTTGCCTCAACGACCTAGTCCACCGAAGATTCGAGCAGGAGACACCGCGTGTCTACAAGTCGCAACTACACCTAAGTTCCAATGGGGGCCATCTGTCCAAACCCTTCATCGAGGCATACATATGTTGTGCGGAGTGCAACAGCCAGCCTCAGCCACTCGAGCTCTGCTGGACGTCACCGAACTGCCAGACTGACATGGTTCATGTGAGGAGGAGGTTAGGATGACATCATCCGGCCCTTTACCTAAGACTCTCTCGGGGGGAGAGGGAAGCATGTGACTAACCGCACAAGGATGGTGAGGTGCGATAGTGGTCAAAGGGCAAGTTGAAAAATAAAGGCCGTACTCGGGCTGCCATGTTTGTCTTCGTCCGCAACCTCCTGCTGGGGTCACATATATATATATTATTTAGCCCTGCAAAGGACGCTAAAGTTGGCGAGGAAACATAAGACGGTCACAACATCTTTGATTTGTCGTTGCCCCATTGTTCAACTCTGCTACAATTCAAATTTGGTGCCTCCATTCTTAACAACAGTGGTTACAGAGGTGATACCTAGTCAGCTATACGAAGAAAAACAATGAAGTAAAGAAAAGGACATGCTTCCTCGGGTGACGTGTGCGATGTCGGTTTGGAAACGGTCAGAGCAGCCGGAAAAGAGCAGAACGAAGAAACCCGCTGCCGCCGTGCTTTCGCAACGTGTCCTTTATTCCTCGTTTGTGGCAACAGGACAGAAGAGAGAGAGAAAGGCTGTATGAAGATAACGGGCAGCATTTGTGTCCTACACCGATCGTGGCTCACTTCCCGGTGCACGAAGCGACCGGAAAGCCACGAACCAGAGAAAGTGGGTGAAGAGAGATAAGAGGAGCGACCAAAAAGAATAAAAGCCAGTAGTTGGAGTGTAGGGTGATACCACAGAAGAAAGAAGCACGATTAGTGGAGACACTATGAGCGCCATATACTCTGTGTCTGGCTGCGGTTTGGATCGCGTCGCGTGTCAGACTGTAAGAGGGCTGTGCCGCAGTTTGCCGCCGGTGGCAGTTATGAAACACTGCTCCGAACAGGCCTCCATCGTATTGATTGGGACATGCCCAATGGTGGCCCAGAGGAGAGGAAGTGTGGAGGAAGGGAGTGACATGCCGATCTAGACGTGCGATGGGGCAGTGGTGACAGAGAGCCAGAAATTGTGAGCAGAAATCTGAAAACAAGATGGCAGGAAGCTGAATGCAAGACTGAGTGCAAGAGCTTAATGGCTTTCCCCTTCCTGTAGACACGCAATGATGGAGCCACAAAGTCGCGTCTCATTACGGTCCAGTGCTCGGTCAGGAGAGCGTACGTTGTTGTGTTGTAGAGACAGCAAAAATAAAAATAACGGAGAGACGCCGCAGTAAGATACTCTATATTTGGCCAGCTCATTGCCAAGCGACACAATATGGTCATGACTTATAGGTCATGTAAATAAGAAAACTTCGCATACTCTCGTATACGCATTTTAGGCTGGAATAAAGCCGCCAGAATATCTTTTCTCCACGTGACCACACGTTACCATTACACGGTGCTCTTTGGCATTACATTGCTCATTGGTGTTACAGCATGACATAGTGCATCACGACTCTTGATTTATGAATGATGAAGTCATGATTTAGCGGGATGGTCTTCCACAGTGTCTTTTTTTTGGTCTGTTCGTTGCATGATGTGTGAGATAGCTGGGATAAAAATAGTATATATTACCTATGTGCTTCTGAACAAACCTTGTCTTGAAGTCAGCGCAGGACATGTCTAAATTTTTTTTGCCCTCGTCCTTTGTTGAGCGGTGTTTTACAGTCACCAAGCAATAGTATTGTTTGGGTGTATCAGAGCTGCGCTGATGTATTGACAAACATTAGGGCAAGAGGTCCACCGTGGCACCTGACTACGACTTGTCGGTTTATTGGTTAGTGAACGAGCACGAGAAAGAGATGAAGCACGATGAGAGGCCATCGCCAGCCAATCGCAGGATACGTGCTACACGCTATCCGTCCTGCAGACAGGCACCTACTCTGGTCACTTTGGGATTCTCTGAGTGTATCGAGATCGGGAAAGGACTTGGCCTTACTGCACTGGAGGCATGGAGTACATGGCGCACTCAGCGAACTGCAACCTTTCTATGGGAGTTCATCTATGAGTTCGGAATGGGATGATATGAGTGGTTATTTATTTGCTTGTTTCACTTCAAGATCCCAAACACTGACTCTCACCCCCTTTTTAAGCCTTCGAATAATTATCATTAATGTTAGTTTTGTCTCTCTCCCTTACCGATGCCGCATTTCTAACGTGAGCACTTATTTATTTTTGTTGATAGCAATTATATGGACACTCCAGGAGCATTTTTGCGGTCGGCATCACCGCGATGTCAAGTGTAAAGTGAAACGGCAATAATACCGTCGCCGCGCGTCGTATGTTGTATGTGCGAGTGAAAGCACGCGAAGGCAACCAACGATCGCGGCTCAAACGGGCGCGCGTGAACGTTGAAGGCGGAGAACAAACGCGTCGTTTTCCGGCGCGCGAAAAGCCGTGGGGGAATGGGAGGGAGTGAGGGGTGGCAGAAAGTGCGCCTTTCGCGACCGCGCGCAAGGGGCACTCACGATCGCGGCTCAATCTCGCGCGCCATATATGGAACCCAGCGGGGAGGCAGCTCGGGAGGGAGGGCAGGCGGTTAGACTACGCCAACAGGGGCGTACTTTGCACGCGGTCGCAAGCACCGTATCTTGAAAGGGATCTGCAGACGGCTCATTTATTTATTTATTTATCACAATACCCACAGCGCCCGTAGGCATTACAACGGGGGGGGGGGGAGGAGGAGAGAAGGAAACAAAGAACCAATAAATGAAGGAGGCAAAACAAAGTAACGTATCTTTGCGCGCACTGTGTTCTCGCCGCTCTTACGTTGAAGCGACGAAGGTCACTTCGCTCGCTGCTGCTGCCACGCTTGCTCGCTCTAGCGTTTTGACAGCGGGTGTCTGAGCTAATCGATTGTGATGTGTTCATGTTTACTTGTGCGCGCTGACACCATGCTTGTTAATTCAGTTCGTAAGCGAACGTTTCCAAGTTTGAACCGCCGATAACCTACTATACTTCGTATAGCTGTGCATAAATTTGCTATCGCAATAGATGCTTTGCCTTGCAGGCGAAACTGTAAATTCTTTAGTTATATATGAGTCATTCCGAGGAAAATCAACCAGCGTTTTTTCGACCTTGACAGATATAGTTTTAAAAATTTGCACATGTTTGTTGAGACGGAAAACTCATTCTCCACGTCTAGTTTTCTTCCAAAAAATTATACAACATATTGGCGAAAATTTATTATTCTTGCCCAGCTGAGCTAGAATAGACCGATGAAGTTTTTTTTTCAAACGCGCGTTGCATTATCCACGCATCCAGATGTGTGTGTGGCCAGCCAAGGAAGTGATGTGACTACCAAAATAGGCCAATGTTCCAAATATTTCAAAACATTGAGTGCATTCAGTGATAGCAAAAGCGAATAAATTGCATGTTGAATATTTTCCTCGCAACGCAGAAGATCAGGAAGGCACAAATTAAATATAAAATGGTAGCCCGGTCGCCATACTATAGCCAAAAAAATATTGAAGGCTTTAAAGGCTCAGTAGGTTACCTGAAAAACTAATGCCAAGTTGAATTTTTTGACAAAGTTTTGTGTTCAAGGTCAGGAAAGTTGCATTGGTCGTCAGCATAAACTATCTTTGATACATCATTACATAACCCTACATGTCTGCAATCCATGTGAGAAGTTACAAGAACACATTACTTTCTAAACAGGAAAGCAATCTTTTCTTTATATGTTCGTACGTGAATCGCGCAGACAGCATAAATATTGAAGGAGTCTATCAAGTATAGATTATTAACAATATGAGCCCGAGAAACTATTCAACAAACCAAGACTATTTATCCATACCACGACAAGTGACGTCAAGCGCCGCAGCCTCGACTTCCATTTTTCACAACAAAGCTGTTTATTTATTATTTAAAAATACCTTACAGGCCTCAAAGCTAGGCATTGATTAAGGGGGGCAGTACATAAAAGATACATAGAATATATGACATATATAAAGCCGTATCAGTTTACAAACTACAATCGTAAATGCAACCGCGATAAAAAATAATTATTGAGTTCACGATTCACTAGGAAAACAAAGAAAACATAATAAAATAACAAAGCATGAATCACATAGATTTTTTTCAAGAAAGTCGCGCAGTTAACAAGTGTTGGGTGTTGAACAGTTTTAAACATTAAAAAAAGAAGACAGAAAAGTTACTAACGCGACATCCCAAAGGAAGGGTAAACATAGCGACATAAGGGTAATAACGCGACAATAAGGTGTAAAACATCCATGTCATTAATCAGGTTACAGAGAAATCCACAGAGTACAATGAGCCTCTCTATACGGCTTTCATAGATTACGCAAAAGCATTTGATTCAGTAGAGGTACCAGCAGTCATAGAGGCATTATGTAATCAAGGCGTATAGACCGCTTACGTAAATACCCTGGAAAATATCTTCAGAGGTTCTACAGCCACCTTAATTCTACACAAGAAAAGTAGGAAGATACCTATAAGGAAAGAAGTCAGACAAGGAGACACAATCTGTCCAATGCCGTTCACTGCGTGCTTGGAAGAAGTATTCAAGCTATTAAACTGGGAATGTTTGGGAGTAAGGATCGACGGCGAATACCTCAGCAACCTTCGGTTTGCCGATGACATTAACAGGAGACTTCAACGTCCCGCACCAAGTGTGGGTATAACCCAAGACCGTCCATAAAGGGGTAGACTTGTGGCAGGTCACAACCAACCATAATCTCCTGCTTCTGACGAATCCGCCGTTTCCGAGTGGTACTGGGAATTCATGTAGGAGGGATACTACTCTCGACTTGTGTTTTTTCAGGGGCTTCAAATCAGCTACTTGGACTAATCTTAGCGAGAATCTTGGTAGTGATGTTAGCATTCTGGCCACAACTCTGTAGGTCGGATGTAAGGCTCCAAGGGAACTCGTAGCCACTCTCCGGAACGCCTTTAGATAAATCTGAAAAGAGCGCTCCCAGTGTGAGCAGCCGGGCACAGTAGCTAACTTGGAGCGATGGACGCAACTGATCAGGGAAGATATTAAGGCGGTGACAAAGAAGGTCCAGACCGACCTCGAAGTCGAAAAGATGAATAGTCGGCTGTCGTACCTTCTCGAAGCAAAGGAATCGCTAACCAATAAGTGGAAAAAACAAAAGATCAATTGACGGTTTAGAAAAAAGATTGCGGAGGTTAACAGGGCCATAGAGGAAGCGCTGCCGGTTACTATGCAAGCTGTAGTGGGAAGAGATATGCAACTCCGTAGACGGACAAATGAGGGTGGGTGCTGAGTGAAATCTCCTCAAGCAACTGCTAGACTAACGAATACTACTTGCAACCAGAGGAAATTGCTGGAGAAAATCGTGCACGAGGCCACTCGAAAAGAAGACGTGCCGAAAATCCTGGATAACCTGGCCTGCAGGTACCTCCCGCTGGGCACGGCTGGGCCTAACGACTACCCAACGTACAGGGGTAGATCGTGCCACGAGATGGACGCTCCTTTCAAAACCTACCTGCGAGGTTAGGGAGGCCTTACAATGTCTCAATGCCAGATCTGCGCTGGGGCTCGACCATGTCAAAAATAAGGCACTCAGGAACTTAGAAGACTCCATAGACTGGCTCACAGAAGAAATGAACAAAGCATGGAATACGGGCGAAGTTCCCCGGGGCTGAAAAGAAGCCCTCGTAATACTAATCCCCAAGGCCAGCAAACCTCCGAACTTGTTCAATCTCAGACCAATTCCCCTGACGTCTTGTGTTGGAAAGGTAGAGGAGCACGTAATATAAATTCGCATTGCCAAGCACGTCGAACAGAACGGTCTCCTTCGTTATAACATGATGGGCTTCAGACCAGGCCTCTCGACACAAGACACAATGAAAGTCATCAAGGCTCAGATCACAGAGAACGATACGAGGGGCATGCGGGGCATTCTCGGGCTCGACTTGAAGAAGGCCTCTGACAATATATCGCAAAGACACATTCTAGAATCCACCTCGGATCTGAAGCTAGGCCAGGCCTTTCACGGCTACGTCGGGTCGTTCCTGGAGGGGCGCAAATCTACGTTAAACGTTGGAGACCACAAATCAGAAGGGTACTCACTCGGGCCCGGAAGGATGCCTCAGGAGACCGTGATCTCGTCCTTATTGTTTAATCTGGCCATCAGGCAACTGTCGGTATCCCTTTCGGAGATCGAGAGAGTTCACCACATAATATACGCCGACGACATCACCATATGAGGTATCGGAGGCAGCGAAGGGGAGGTGGAATCGAGTCTACAGGAGGCGGTTGACCAAACCGAAACTTTCCCCGAAGGCACGGGGCCAAGGTGCTCGACGAAAAGTCGGAGCTACTTCTCTACAGACCGGTCAGAAAAGGTCTCAGACCCAGGGAGTGGCAGCCCCTGGACGAGGTTAACATCAAGCTTCGCACCAAGAGCGGTGCCAACATTCTAGGGTAGACACTCTACGGGTACTCGGAATATTCATTGAGTCTAGCAGTGGCAACCATTACCATTCTCAGGAAAATCACGACCAAGACTGAGTGTATGATTGGCCTGACCAGTAGAATCTCCATCAAAAGAGGAGGTCTAAAGGGGGATAATCTCCTCAGACTCTTCCACGCATTCCTCAGGAGCCACATCGTCTACGTGGCTGCAATGCACAAGTGGTACGCGTCAAAAATGAACAAGTTGGATACCCTAATGCATAAGAGCACGAAAAAAGTGCTAGGAGTTCCGGTACATGCCAGCACGAAACCCTCTTCCAGCTGGGTGCACATAACACTCGGCGAAATCATTGAAGCTCAGGAAACGGCTTAAATATCACGTCTCTCCAGCACCCCCTCGGGGATGGAAATTCTCGCGGTCTTGAGTCAGCCTCACGGTAGTGGAGGAACGTAAATGCAATGTCAGACCAGCTAAGGGAGAACATGGTGGTTGCTCCTTTCCCCAAAAACGTACATCCGCAACACAATGCGGGCAGACGCAGAGCTCAGGCTGTGGCGCCGCTCCGAAAGATCAAGGAATCGCCTCAAACGGTGAGCTTCGTTGACGCGACCCAGTACGGGAGCGCATCGGGCTTCGTCGAAATGGTAGCCAATTAAGAAGGACAGGTCACTTGCGCAGCCTCTATCAGAGGCTGCACCCCGGCTATGGAGGAGCAGGCAGCAATCGCTTTAGCGGTCTTAGATATAGAGGGAACTCAAATATTCGCTGACTCAAGGACGGCGGTCAGGGCATTCACCTCTGGTTGCATCGCCGAAGAAGCACACAGAATAATCGTGGTTCCCGGCAGAACTCGACTCCCAGCTGGATTCCCTCCCCAACCTCAACGACATCATACACGTCCAAGACCGCGCGCGGACTAACCCCACCGCGCGGACGCGAATGCGAGTCGTGATCTTGTTGATGGTCAAGTTCCCAGACACTCTTCCCGACTTTAACGAGGTAACTTGACAGGAGTCTACTCTCTCCCCCCTCCCACGGTAATCTAAGCACACCACAAGCTATCACATTGCTCATGCTTCATACAGGATCGTATCAAAACTTGCTTTTATTTCACTTCACCTATCCAGAAGCCTTTAGTCCGGACTGCCCGAGCTGTGGACAGAGAAGTAATTTAGAACACATGCTCTGGGCATGCACCTCGTTACAAAGAGGCCCGAATAGCTGTACCGCAGAAGCGTGGAGATCTGCGCTGCGGAGCTCCGAGCTTTCACATCAAGTACGGGCTGTCCAAAAAGCCCACGATGCCGCAGTGAGGCTTGGCCTTCCCGTCCCAACGTGGGAGCGGCCCGCGGCTTCATCACCTTCCTGAAAAGGGGGCATCAGAGCCTCTCTCAGGACCATCAATAAAGTTTCTTGTCTGTCCGTCTGTTGCTTGCTTACGGTGGTAAGAGCCATTGCTTAAGGGAGTATGAGCCATTTACCCTCTTTCGTGGCGCACAAATTTCTGATTAGGTAGGTATAGAAGTGCTTACGCACTTAAAAAAAGAGGTGATACGATAATGTGCGCGCGTATCTATCGTCACGATGACCACCCGTCAGGACGATAAACGTGTTCGTACATTTGTTCGAAATTATGTGTCACCTGTGTGTCATGTGCTGAACAGCTTCGCTGGTCATCCACCTTCACAGAGTGGAATGTCTCATGATTTCTTTTCTATGAATGCGAAAAGCGGACGTCAGCCACGTTTGAGCACATCACCCTGAAGAAGGCACAGATGAATTTTATAGCCGAGCATGTTCAGGCTGCCCAAAAGCGGTAACACGTAATTGCAATTATGAAGGTATTTTCTATTTGCACCATCTTGCGACACTCTTTGCGTTCCAGGGAGCAGGGCTCAAGGTGTTCCTTTTCAATCAGAAAATAATTTCATCGATTGCAGTACGACATATCTTTTAAAATACTTTGTCTAAATGATATTAGTGCTCTTTCTGGATTCACTTCTACTTAGGGGCAAATATTTCTATTTATAAACTGCATGAAACGTACCTTTCAACTATGCTGGACTCCCTGACAAACACGTCGTAATATTCAATGCGCAATGGCTGTATAGTTCAGCCGACACACCTCCAACTGAAGCCGCATTGTTGCCGCATTGGCAATAAAACACAGACCATGACACCGTTTCTCTGTCATTATCGTTGCCAACGAAGCCAGCTTTGTCATCAGCATCCCAGGCCAGCAAGCTTGGCGCACGTAAGAGAAAACCCGATGCTGACAAAAAAAAACTAAAAATAGTGTTAGTAATTGTAAATATAGTAATAGTAAATAGTAAAAGTAAACAGTAATAGTTAATGGTAGTACCTTCTTGTAACTTCTCACATGTATAGTCGACAGGTAGAACTATCTAATGATGTCTTTTTACATCGACCACCAAACTTACTTTCTTGACCTTTAACACGAAGCCTCTAGAAAAAAAAAACACCTTCACAGTCCTTTTTTTTCAGGCGAACAGTTGATCTTTCAAAACATTGCATATTTTTCGGCTATACTATATCTAGTGCGCTACTATATTATATTTAAATTGTGCCTTTTGAATTTTCCTGCGTTCCGTGGAAAAAGTTCAACCTTTGCATTTTACCCCCTTTTGCCGATGCTAAATGCGCTTGAAGTATCCAAATATTTCGAAATTGGCTATTATGGCAGCTACATCACTATATTGTCTTGCCATACACACAATTTGAATGAACAGATCATACAAACTGCAAAAAAAGAAAGGTTGTTTGAGGCGTTTTAGCTCAGCAAGGCAGGAAAAATAAATTTTCGTCAATATAGACCAAATTTTTGGCAACAAACAAAAAATAAGCGTTTTGAACGCTTATTTGAGCAGAGTTTTGAACCCTAACAAGCATCCGGATTTTTTTTTTCAACTGCATTTGTGATGTTCAAAAAAGCGCTGGTTGATGTGACATGGAATGACTCAGAAATATCAGGCTCCCATCGGAGCGTTGAGTTATGGGAAATAAAACAAGCTAATACATAATGAACATGAACAAAAACAAAAACGAAGCAATAAATGGTATTATTACACATTTTAAGCTGAAGAAAAATGTTCATACAAGTGCTCAAACATCGGCTCTCGGTTAGTAGTCAAATTATGGTACCTGGAAGATCACCTTAAAGTGCGGTGGCTCTTGGCTGAGGCGATTAATTGTAAACTTTAGTTCTACCATATGCGTTTGATACTGAGGTGATTATGAATATTAGTGAAGAGTCGGATGTCATTAGGGACCACGTTTAGTATCTACTAATAATCACTAGTATTATGGCTCAGTTAGTCTAAAAACCCAGTCGATTAAAATCCAGTCATTCTCTCCTCAGTGGCACTGTGCAGGCTTTACTGTGACAGAGAGATTTCTTTCAAGCGTTAAAAATTGTAAGGAGAAAATATAATCGCTTTCAAAATAATATCTTCGACATCTAAGTTAAGTGAAGGATACAACACCAGACATATTGAGAAACGAACACATGATTGCTTGGCGTCCTGCCATGCCATATTTGTACCCTTGACGTGACACCTTTTGTTACATTCATGGCAAAACAAGCTGAAAGCCATACATAACAGGAAAGCTGTTTGCATGTATGTTGGCGCTTTCCACTGAGCATTATGCGTTGTTCTGATTACTGCTTTATTTTTTGTTTTGTGGCATGAACGCGCGTTCGCGGTTTCAGCGCGAACCTTGCAAACAACAGGAGAGAATCAAAGTCATCATGCTGACGACACTATTAGGAAACACAATCTTTCAATGCCTTAAGAGGATGGACAATTTCTCGCGCTAAAGAGCAGCTTAATGTCTCTACCGTTTTATCGTTTTGGTCTAACTCACTTGTACCAGGTACCTTACCCTAAGGTGCCTTTTTAACGAGTTAAGGGCCCCATGTCGCAGAAGATCCCACGTCGGCGTCCCGGGTTCCGAGTCTGACATGGTTTCGACAAAGGTTTTCGAGCCACCGATACCCATTCGTTTCATGTGGCGCAAGGAAGCTACTGAACTAATTGAATTTCTCAAGCTAAAATACGTAGAAGAACCGTAAAGTACGAATTACACACAACCTACAGATATGATAGCGTGGGATTACAATTTGACTATACGAGAAACATAATTCTGTTAAGCGAAAACTAAAAAAACGCCTTTTCAGTGTTTCACCATGCATAGACCGGTCACGCGTCGTCCGCCATTTGCGCGCACCGGTACCCGACAGTCTTCAGAGCCACAGAGCAGCGCGCCCGGTTATTTACAATACCTCCACCTGGCGCTCGCCTCCACCGCATCGCGGGCGACACATGAGGCCGCGTTTCTACCAGAAAGCCCGCCTTTGCGCATAGCATTCGCGGCCAGCGTTTCCTGGTAAATATTACGGTTACATGCGTTCCAGTTTCCGGAAAGCGTCAGAAGCAATCAGGAATCTTTGAATGCTATCACGTTCCACTCTTAAAGGCGAAGCTTAAGCGTCCGTCATCTTTTTCTCTCCTGCGTTTGGGGTCGCAAAGGAGGCGACTTTCTCTTAGCTTATCTGCACAGTTCTCTACCCAGAGGACATTCACATGCCCCACTCCGCAAGCTCCGTCTAGAAAATATGGTAGTCCATGCTTTCGGCAATATTCAGAAGGGCAGTGGGTGAAGGAAGAGCAAACATCGCATATAGGGCCAACCGACTGCCTTCGCGGAAGTGCGAGGGTGGCATCCGGGGCGAGAGTCAATACTTGCACCCTCTTGAACCTTGAGCGCGTGCAGGTAACCTCGAGTCCAGAGTATATGGACCGAGCGATACTGAATACTCGCTAGCGTGTTACTCCGGGGCTGGACTCTCTAGGAGACGAGGCGACTTTGGAAACGAAGCGTTCGTTTTCACTTTGCTAGCCATCGCTGCTTCGCTATGGCAGGAAGTTATGACTGGCGTGCCCGGGCACACAAACGCTTGCCTTGAATTCATGCGTTCTAGCTGAATGCATTATCTGTGGGAGCAAACAAAGGCATAAGAAAGGCAAGGTTACTGGGTGAATGAACGAGAACATAAAGTTAGGGCTTCTTATTCACCGTTCGCAGCAAAGGAAGCAGCAATCCTTCAAGGAAGTTAAAGCATGCAAGAACTGAACTAATTAGCGTAATATGCCCTCACAGTAACATATTTTTGATTAACTCCGATAGCGGTGGAAAAAAGAAGCTTTCGTAACAATTGGCGCAGTCACGTATAGAATTAGAAGCCTCTATTGTTTTAGGTTGTTATATGGAATTACTGCGTGCTTCTGTCGACTTAAAGGCATCGTGAGTCCAGGTCACTGAAATACACTTTACGCTATCGTTGCCTCGTTGAATGTGCAATGTCTTCGATGACAATGTGGAGGGTTTCACGAATTGAAGTCGATGTGAGCAATTCTTTTGGTACGTCAGCTATTTATGGCTTGCGACAAGCTTGTTAGTCTGTGAGGGCTGTTTACGACTACCAATAGCAATGGCAATTGCAATGCTGGCTATCGTGGCTACACACAGCTCACCGAAGCTAGCTGCACAAAGACGTCACATTTCTGACTTTCCAATATCATTCGCAATGCCAATCCAACAGCAGCCATAGCTCCCACTACGTTGTGTGGCCTTACAAAAAAAAAATAGACTTTACGGGGCTTAGTGCAAGAGGCGTTGTTTAATATATGTGCAGAGGTATATCTTTGCCAACCTATATATAGGAAGCTGTAGGCGACAGTCACCGCTAATAACGTAGCTCTTAGAAACGACAGAAACTTCTCAGTACGTGAAAGACGCCATGGAAACATCTCTGCCTGGTGGATAGATGTCAGAAGCATGTAATGCAAAACTTTAAAAAGAGAAAAAGTCACCGCGACAACTGAACAAATTTCTGTAAGAAAGTTAAGCGCCGGATTCTCTTAAACTTAGAAGGGATCGATTAAGAAGATAGTAAGGGCAATGTATATGGAGTCAGAAAGGGTCTCTGCAAATGGGCGGCTGTGGAGACATTGTGCCTATATAGTTCATACTCACAACCATTCTTTCAGGGTGCCTTCATTTCATTTTCACTGCCACGCCATTAGGTTTCCGTTTGATGTCCTTGCTTTACATATACATTCGAAGTTAGCAAATTATATTGTGTTCGTCACGTCACTTGCGCAGTTACTTTATTAGTTGTCAACAAGATTCTGTTACTGTGCATTTTTACAGGACATGTACGCACATGTAATGCTTCAGTCATGCTATTCATACGAAAACCTGTCATTCTTCCATGTTAAGGATTTGTTGAAACTGCTGTAATTTCTGTTTTATTCCGTTTACTTTGTAAAGGAGGTCCCGTTGCAGTCGTTGATTTCGGGACCTCTTTCTGTATATTAACATCTTGTAATCTTTCTAATCATCTCAATAAAAACCGATTCTCATTTTGATTCTGTGGTGGAGAGTACCGATCGGCTACTATATTTCTCCATAGTCTACAGCTAAAGGTAAATGAATAACAAAAGAATGAATGAAGAAAATGGCAATAAATTTAAGGCAATGAAAGATAGCCATAATAAAGTTAACGATGCCACAACCTAGAGGTCACTCGGCAAATAATGCTTGTCAGGGCCTCTAGCCAAGTTCTCTATCACTTTGCAGTCTTTAGCCGTTGGTGCAAAGACTGCTGTACGTATGCTAACGCAGATGGAATGTCCAAGCACATATCTTTACAATAAATCCACAGCACCGATCATAATTACAGTAATTGGGGAAATCAAAGAAACAATTAAAGCGCAGACACGGACGCGTTTCGCACAGAACACGAATGGACCAAATATTATCACACGAAAGCTAATGTTTACACAAAATTGAGCGTTTTCATTGAAACGGCCAGCGACATTGTCCCAGCGCTGTGGGTCAGGGTCAGGAGACGAAGGATACACAACACGGTGGCGTGTCATGTCGCCTTTGTCTCGTGAACTAAAAGTGTATGCTGTTGTCGTTCATTGCCTGCTGCACATTGTACCTTCCGGATGTGAACTTTGCTGGGACTCACTATAGTAAGTCTTTGTTATGTTTATAAATTTCGTGCGTAAGGTAGCTCCTGGATGCATCCTCACGAAAGAAAAAAAAAAGAAGAGATATCGACATAAGGCCAGGTGCGCAAAATAGTTTGAATTTGGGTGATTTTTCTATATTTTTGTTCCGTGAATAAGTTTACTAGAGATAAGTGTCGCACTGGAACGTTATGTTGGCTACTTGCGGCACAATTATACGGGAAAGGACTGTCGCTTAACTTCATTTATAAGGAGCTACAAGCATATGTTTGCATATGCTTGTAGCAAACATATGCTCCAAGCATATGTTTGCAGATAAAAATGCACTCGCCATTTGAAATCTTCTTTGATGTTTATGTTCTGCAATGTTAGCCAGCGTGCTGTGACAATGAGTGTATCTTGTTACCTGGGCGACACTTCTTCTTTGTGCTGTCTCATGCGCTCGCTCAGAATGTAACACATGTACGATTGGTCTTGTACCCATGGTCTGAAGTGTTTAACCTATTAAGAGTGTGCAATCTTGTATTCTATATTGATTAGCTGTCCTCCCTACTGTAATGCGCAATGGGCGAAGTAGGTATGTAAATAAATAAATAGACAGCTGTTCATTCACGTGCGCTAATTAAAATGTAGGGCGCAGCTATCGAGTGCTGACTGGAGCTTCGTCTTCTCAACATCATTGTCGCGCACTTCGTTACCGCTGAGTGCACCGTCACGACGTCGCATTTTATCTTTTTTTGCCACCTGCCCATGTCTTCGTGTACTTGAGAAGCATACGCGGGAGTGATTGTATGATGACCTAATATTTTCTCGGATGTGCTTCAAAGAGCCCGATGTCATCGCAGGAAAGCGCCGCAGAGTACGTTGCGAGTGCCTGTACGAATGAGAAAGCAAGACGTCTGCGTCTTAACAAAGAGGAGCATTCTGTTCTTTCAGTATTCAAGCATTTGCAAAGACGTTGCGGACGTGTTCAAGTTGGGCTTGACCAATGCTCAAGGGTCTCGTCGCCGTGTTCAAGAAATTAGGCCTACTTGAGGAAACACAGCTGCACCCACCACGCAAGCGAAATTTGAAGTATGTGCACACTTTTTTTTGTTTTTTGAACAGATGGCATTATCAACTGACGACGCGACAAAAAGAAAAAAAAAGAAGTAGAAGAAAAGAACGTGACTGTTGTGGTGGCTGTTTACAACTTTTAATGGCAGTCGAGAAATAATATGCTTTATCGTTGTTGTTGTGTTACACTCAAACGTTACGCATTTCGTGCTGCAATACACTGCCTTAAAGAGCAAAAAGAAGCAAAAAAAGCAAATAAGAAGGAACAGAGCCTGTTTAGGCGACTTCTTTGGCTGTGAACACATTTGATAGGGCTGCAGCATTCTACCACAGTAGAGACCACCACCTTGTTTGTGTGCTTGTATTTTTCTGACAATACCGCGAGCTCTCTGAGGGGGAATGGCAAATACTCCAGCGTTTATAGTGCGACTTGGTGAGGTGGGGCAGGGGACGTGTGGTTGAAGAAGAATTGTGTGTATTTGTAGGAGATTTCGGACCCTGGCTAGTTTGTGTACGTGTGTGCGCGTTTGAAATGCGTGGAATCTAGCATTTAGACATGTTGTACAACAACATCTGTTAAAGAAATGTCTCTCTCTTGAACCTAAATCGAACACGAAATTATGAATGCGACAGTATTATATGGCTCATAAAGCGGAAATTCAGGTGGCATGGCCGTAGATGGTACAAATAGTCACATGGTCACAGAGACGCGCGCGCGCCACTGCTCGCGCGTTCTTTGTCGTCTTCTTCCACAACTGGCTCCGATGCCGCTCATAATGTCAGCTTTACCACGCTGACCCTCCTTCTGCGAAGGCGCTGACTGCACTGTCCCACTGCCGGTCGGTGCAGTGATTTCGGCGAGTTCTGTCCTGCGCTCCGATGGAACCTTTGACTTACACTTCTCAGTCAGTCTTTGACTTACACTTCTCAGTCGGCATCTTTGGACGCCCACGCAAGTACGCAAACGAGGCCGAGGCACGTGATGCGAGAAATGATGCACGGCAACGTGAAAACCGTACCATTACGTTTCGTAAAACGTGTGGTCATCGGGAAGACGTCGCAATGCCTTTGCATTCATTCACGCTGGGGTGCTTATGTGACCTTGACTTTTTTTTACGGAAGATAGGCACTGTTGAATGAGTGCACGAACAGATAAATACTCTCGTGCACTGAGAAACTGTAGCGACAATGATGGATAGATATTTCACGCGGCGACCTGCAGAGAGTGGCTGCGGAAAAGTTTTATTGCGTAGAGCAGCTTCAGATAACCGCGTTTCAAGCTAATCTAGGCTATTCGTAGCATATTGTCCTACTGGCTTTTTACATGTGTTCTTTAGTGCTAGCGTCTTGCTGATCTATTCTCGTGTAAATTCCTATTTATTGGGCAGTGCCACTTTTTCAGAAGCTCATGTTTCAGCCTCACCTTTTAAAAACGTCAACATAGCACATTTTCGCTGCAACGCGATGTCAAAGAAAATCACTGTGGTAGCTTTGGTTGTGCTGGATATAGCATAAATGCTGTTACGCACACTGGTCAGCAAGCATATTTGCCAATGACTGACCTCGCTGGATTGGCCTCAAACGCTTACATTTGCAAAAAAAAAAGACAACTTGAAGTGTCAGCGTAGCATTCTCAATGTCCGTTTCTATAGCTTAGGGATGTTTTTGTTGCCTGTCTAAGATTACTCAACCAAGGTTTGATATTGTCGGCAATCATATAGCAGACACTTTCATATCTTGCTCCGGTATAATAAGAGTTAGGCAGGGCAGAGAATGTGGCTTCCACAGTTCCACTAATTTCACAAGTGGCCACTGGTGCGCTGGGGTCTTTGTAAAGCAGAGGCTTGGGCTACAACGGGGACAGAGGCAGAGCGCACTCTTAGTACTGTGTCTCTACCTCGGTCCCCCGTTTTGTGTGTGCATGGCTTTTCGTTCGTAAAGGCAGGCTGGAAGCTTTAATGTATGGTGTGTAACCATAAAAGTTATCACGACAGCGGTAAGTGTCGTTACATATAACGACACTTACCTTGTTATAACTCCGTTATTATTATAACTTATTACTATACCTCGTTATAACTCCGCCGTTATTACTCGTTATAACAAGAGTAATAACGGCGCATCATTCGGGATCGAACCTGCGTAGTCTCGATTCTGAAAATGCCACTCGGCCGATTTTAGCAAGGAGACGTGAATACCTGCTTGCATTCCACGTTACATAGAGAAGCGCATGGTATCGGTGCCTGATTCCTAACGGTGATGATGACGAAGTGGTGTCGCAGCGGCGAAAAGATGCGAAAAGCGGAGCTAAATTAAGACGTGGCAGAGGGAGCGAACACGTGTAAGGATCTGCATAGGCGGACACGAAGATTATAACTAAAGGAGACAAGTGTTAGGAATAAAATAATAATGATAAACAAAGACGCTGTTAGGTTAGGGCAAGACAGTTACATTTTGATGATTCTTTTGTTCATATTTAAACAGTTCCTGCATCTTTTTCTTGCAATGAAAACGTGTTATTACTCAACGAAAAAGGCGAACTTTTCTTTTTTCCCTTAGAAAGATAACAATACTACGATAATGAACGTTTTCAAAACAATGACCCCGTGGGTTTAACATTCCTTTCTTATCAGGATGTTTTTTTCCCTCGACGTTGTTCTGAAATTAAACTTTTTGTGAAGCTGTGCTTCAAAATTATACGACGCGACACGTGCTAGTGTGAGGGTTAGGTTTGCGTGTATTCTTATTTTAATTTATTTTGCAATCACCGCAAGGGCTCTGTAAGAACTCGCAAAAGTGGGCATAAATGCGTGCTGTGAAGATTGAGAAGGAACTGGTGCAATTAGACAAGGGGCATATGAAAAGAATGATTGCTGACTTTTCCAGCCAAACAAATTAAATGAAACAAGAAGGGTTCTCTAAAGCTTTCAAGAATATGTGTTAATCTGCGCATGCGGTTAATAAGAAAATATTGATTTGTCTCTGTGGCTCTCTTTATGCTAGAGCGGCGCATAACGAGCTACGCAACATGCTTTAGTAAATATTCTCATTAAAATATCTGCAGGCTTATCGCTTTACTGTGTATTCTTAGGACACATAGACCGCCTCTTGGTGGTGGCATCACTAGGGAAATTAAAGCCCCGACAAGCAATCTTTCCTCCATGGGTTCGTGAATGACTTCACGAATAAATAACCAGTTGTTTCGCAACTTTTGAAGAATTCTCGTGTTTCGTTATGAACTGGGAAAGATGCAGTTCCTCATCCACTCTAATTCCCGCTTTGCTTCGCAGAAATAATGGTTGAAGACACTCATACGGTTTAGAATGGTGACGGTTGCGGCCGCACAATATATAGCCACGGTATGAATGCCGGAAAGCCGCAAAGGCGGCGAAGTTTCAAAATTGCACGGTATCGAAGCTGTAACTAGCGTCAGCAACCACAGGCCGGAATATTTAAGTCGTTTGGAAGCGTAACTTGTTTGGAATTTATCGGAAAATCTGCGCGGGGTAGTTGTAAGTGTTAACGTTTGGCAGAACCCTAGCCAATCTTAAATTTGTGTTTGTGCGCAGCCTTTAAAGTACAGATGCTGGTGCGCTAATGCCATGTGCACCTTCTAAGACACTTCATTTTTCCTGGTGAGAGAAGGTAAATCCAGTTGCTCTCGAATCCGTGTTCGGTCGCCTCTTTAAGTCAGCAGAATTCAGTTACAGTAAACGGGATGACATGAGAAATGCGTTTACTATATAAGAAACGTGTATATTCTGTTAAGTGCAAAGAAACACGTAAAGGATGATCTGAACCAAGAGCATAATATTGAAACTGATAAAATTCATGCCATTCCCCTCGGTGAAGGTGGATGACTCGCGAAGCTGTGTATGTGGACCCCTCAATGGCGAACTGTCCATTGCAGGAGGTCGAACGCCATATGCACACAAATGGAAGGCGAGGCGCGACTAGTCGCTCCTCCACCATGTTGAGCGTCGGAAGATGATGAGCCACCGGGCGGGATACACGCCCACGTACAGTTGCAAGACGAGGCACGACACCGTTTGCTAACGAGTTCCGGCACATAGAACCGACACGCACTTCACCGCACTCCGAGGGCACGCACTGTTTCACCGTAGCAAAGGCGATCGCGCGTTGGTCGACGTCCCGCAGTGCAGTAATAGTTGTGAGGTCGCTCGAAAACCACAAGCGGTCACCCACAACATAGGCCTTGCAAAATTGGTTTCCCACAAACTCCCTCTAAAACCTGGCCGTTATTCCGGTGAAGCGTTCCAAGTTTGTGGGATTGGGGCCACATGGACGGTTCTAATTTCTTTCCGCCTCGTGGTCATTTCAGGCAGCACGCTTACGGTACCGCCACCACGGCAGAGTGGAAGAAAAGGAAAGGAAATGCAGAAGCGCTTGGAACGCCATCAAAGAGATGGTGGTGCGACCGTAGACATGGCTGACGCGGGTCAAGTGTAGTATCTGTTCTTAGCTTAATACGTGATACGGGTTGCATTTGAACTTAAAATAGCAAACTTGTTTTTGCAAGTTGGCGGAGTGCTTAAAGCGTGCTTCCCTCCGCCGCGGGACGGCCAGGTTTAGCACTATCTTCGGGATCGGCCGGCGTATGGAGAGAGAGAGAGAGAGAGAGAGAGAGAGAGAGAGAGAGAGAGAGAGAGAGAGAGAGAAACTTCATGTAGTCGCCTGCGAAACGACACCATGACTAAATGGCGCCGTGACGCGGGCCCTGACGTCTTCTCAGCGGGTGGTCTCTACTCAACTCCAGCGCGTGTTACTCCCGCGGTCGGTCGCCCTGAGGGGCAAACTTCCGTCGGTTTCGCTCGGCCTTTGTCTTTCAAGAGCTGCCGAGACCTGCTGGACGGCCCAGGTTTGGCTTTCGTAGTCGTAGCATTCCGCCGCAGCCGCGAGTCGCGGCGGAATCGCTGTACTTGTCGAAGCTTCGTCAGGGAACTTGGTGCAATCCTATAGGATGTGCGTCAGGGTGGCCCTCTCCCGCTGGCACACGCGGCACACATCACACACATATAACGTCGGGTATAAATGAGTCATTAACACTGGGGTGGGTAAGGAACCAGTTTGCAATTGTCTGAACAGCACCGCCTCCGCTTGGCTCAGCCCCGGGTACGGGGCTGGGAAAATCCTTCGAGCCAGGCGGTAGAACTGTGTAAGTTCGTTGAACGTCGTCATGCGAGCCTTGGCACTACACCACGTTGGACGATCGGTTGCAGCGGCACGGTTGGTTAGCGCTCGCGCCACTGCGTGTGCCGTCTCGTTGTGGTTATCGTGCTTCTCCGACGCATCGTTGCCCGCGTGCGCTGGGAACCACTTCATTCTAACATACCGATTCTCTCGTTGCAGGTCAGCCGAGCACAGAACGCGCATAGCCTCACCACACACTTTGTCCTTTGCATAATTCCGTACTGCACTTCGCGAATCGCACAACACCGTCTGGCACCCGGGGTCGGCAATGGCCAGGCCAATGGCCACCTCCTCCGCCTGACACGCCTCGCGGACCCGTAAACTCGCCGCTGCCCTCGTCGCGCCGGACGACGCCTCGATGACTGTAGCTACGAACACCGCGCAATCTCCTTGGTATTCTGCCGCATCCACGAATTTTGCGTGCTCGTCCTTGGCGTGAAAGTCGATGAGGGCCTTGGCCCTCTCCGCGCTTCTTTCCTTTGAAATCCGGGTTCATGTTTCTCGGTATGAGGTCTACCCGAATCCGGCGCCGGGTCCCGTCCGGGACGGAAACGTCGCTACTCGCCTTTTTCGCCCCGGGCGTGAAGCCCAAGTATCGAAGTATGCGCTTGCGGGCTTCGGTCATAGAGAGCCGCTCCAGCTGGGCGGTCCGTTGCGCTTCCGCAATTTCCTCGAGGGTATTGTGTACCCCCAGGCTCACGAGCTTGTTGGTGTTCGTACACTCGAGTAGTCCGAGCGCCGCCTTGTAAGCTCGGCGTATCAGGTCGTTGATCTCATTCTTTTCACACTGCATCCAGTTGTGGAAGGCTGCAACGTAGGTGACGTGGCTGATTACGAAGGGCTGCACAAGCCGAATCAAGCTTTCCTCCTTCATCCCGGCCTTGCGGTTGGCGACCCGTCTGATGAGACGTATTGCGTTGTTAATCGTGGCTGTAAGGCGAGAAATGGTCTCGCCGTTGCCCCGTCGTTTATCTTTTATCATGCCAAGCACCCGGATTTTGTCGACCTCCGGGATCACTTGGCCGTTCCTCGTCACGATCTTGATGGCCTCGTAACACCAGTAGTTCTGACTTGCTCGGTGAGCAGATCAAACCAGAACCGTTCAGCTGGTCTTCGATCGCGTCGACGGCTTCTTGCAGCGTGCTCTCAATGTGACCATCGCTGCCTCCCAGAACCCACAGCGTGATGTCATCGGCGTAGATGGTGTGCCGGACACCCTCGACGCGAGAGAGTCGCTTGGCCACCCCGATCATAACGAAGTTGAATAACAACGGCGAGATGACCGAGCCTTGGGGGGTCCCGACACTGCCGAGCCTCTTCTCTTGGAGCCGTAGATCGCCGGCGCAGAGCTCGGTAACCTGCCCCGTCAGAAAGTCCTTGATGTAATTGTACGTTCTTGCGCCCATGTTGAGTCTGGACACCTGGGCTAGGATCGCAGAGTGCTTCACCTCGTCGAAGGCGCTCTGCAGGTCCAGCCCCAGAATGGCCTTGTTGTCTTTCGTTAGGGTGTCATCGTCAATGATATCCTTCTTCAACAGAATCATCGCGTTTTGGGTGCCGAAGGAACGTCGAAACCCGATGATCGTGGTGGGGTATAGTCCCGACTCCTCCAGGTAATCCTGCCACCTACACATGAGGACGTGCTCCAACACCTTGCCCACGCAGGACGTGAGCGAGATGGGCCGGAGGTTCCGTGTTCGGCGGCTTGCCCAGTTTGGGGATGTGGATGGTCTTCGCAGTCTTCCACTGCTGGGGCAGTGACCCCGTCCTCCAGCACTTGTTGTAATAACCGGTGAGGTTTTCGATGGCCACATCGCTCAGGTTCTTGAGCGCTCTGTTCGAGATGTGATCCGGGCTGGCCGCCGACTTGCTGTTTAGTTCGTGCAGGGCCGCTCGCACCTCCTCGACGCTGATGTCGCAGTCGAGCTTCTCGTTGGCTTGACCGCCTTACTCGGGATGCCTTTCCGTGGGTGTAACCGGAAGGTACTTGCTGTCTATGCGTCTGATTACTTAGGTTTTCCCGTTTTGCTTGACTGCTCTGTGAATGATCTTTGCGAGGCGGCCGCGTTGGTGGGATCTTGTTTTAGTCTCATCGAGCAGATGCCGCATCAAGTTCCAGGTTTTGCCGCAATGCATCTGCCCGTCCGCAGCGTTACAGATTTCGTTCCACTGTTGCGTGCAGAGCAGCCGACAATGGACTTGGATGGCGCGATTCAGCTCCACCACCTTTTTCCTTAGGCGCCGATTTAGTCGTTGCTTTTTCCACCTGTTTTATATAGGTTGCTTTGCTTCGAATAAGTGCGCGAGGCGGCTGTCAACCTCGTCGACCTGCTCATCCGTTTCTATGATTTTGGTCGCCTCCTTGACCTTCCCCGCGATGTGGGCTGACCATTCTTCTATGTTCTCAATTTCCTCCGTCTCCGTTGGTAACAGGCTACGGAAGGCATCCCAATCCGTAAAATTATGTTTTCTGGTGTCCTACGAGGCCTTTACTTCCTCCGGTATGATGACCTCTACGATGTAGTGGTCGCTGCCGAGCTCTGACCACGTGTTGCGCCAGCAAATATTGCCCTTCTCGTCGTCTTTCACGAACGTGAGATCCGGCGTCGTATCCTTGGACACAGAGTTCCCAATCCTTGTAGGATGAGTCGGGTCTGTGATGAGGGTGAAGCCCAGGTCTAATGTGGCTTGGAACAGGTCTCACCCCTTGGCCAATTGCTCGTTATATGCCCATGCCGGGTGCGCCGCGTTGAACTCCCCGTAGGCGACGAGCATGTGAGTCCCCGCCACGGTGCTGGCTCTGTGAAGGAGCGTCTTGCATCTTTGCTTCCAGTGTGAAGGGCTACTGTAGACGTTAAGCAGAAAGGTGCTGTTCTTTTGTTTCTTGCCCGTAACGACCTCGATGAGGGTGTATTCAATTTTACTGTTGTGCAACTCGTGCTCAATGAAGGTGAGTGCCTTGCGAACGAATGTGCATATCCCTGTACCGCCGCTGACCTTTTGAGACTTGGCGTATACCCGATAACCGGGTAGCGACACTGCATCAGCGCGAGTCTCTTGTATCATGATTATATCGGGCTTGCATGCTACTTGTGTTATGTGTTGCTTCAAGACTGCCCTCTTGCTAGCGAAACCGTTACAGTTCCAGTGCCAGGTCACGAGACCCTTCCCTGCTGTAGTTGTGACGGGAAGGGTCAGTACATGAAAGTACTGAACCTTTAGTACGTGAAAGTACTGACCCTTGTGACGGGAAAGTACGTGACGCATGCGACAAAAAAAGACGTTCCACGTCCGCCGCCAAGGTCTGTGAGTGGTGGCGCTGGCTAACACTCCCAGGGTTCTGCTAGGACACATAAATACCCAAGAAAGTGGATGGGAAAACGACGCCGCGGTAGCTCAATTGGTAGAGCATCGCATGCGAAATGCGAAGGTTGTGGGTTCGGTTCCCACCTGCGGCAAGTTGTTTTTTCATCCACTTTAATTTCCATTACTTCATCGTTTCTTTATTTCATTTATTAAGCACAAGTTATTTCCCCTATGTTGTCCTTGGTGTCAGTGTTTGTTGGCTTCTTATGATATGACTAATAAAAATCGGGCCCCTCGGTTAACCCCCTTTCTTCTCGTTCATTTCCTAGTGTGTGTTTGATGACCGCAGCGAAACGACGGTGACGACTATTGGGTGACTGCATGTTTTCTATACTGCGGAATTTGCAATCTCCGATGAAACGTTAAAACACATTCGACCTGAACCAATCACGAAGACGGTACAGCATCGCACTGTTTCTACGTAGCCTTAGCTGGTATGAGAAAAGTTTTGGGGAATGTTGGTCAATTCCTAAAACGGGGACGCAGTATAACACAGCGTCGCAAAGCGCGAGCCATGACGACGAAAGAACGTAATAAACTGGCACGTGACGCACGCGCCAGCTGTCTCACAGTACTGGTCGGATTTTGCACGAGAGGAGTACGCGTGCGACCGTTGCCTCGAGGTTAGAGCATTGGGCTGCTGTACTCGCACGCAGAAGTTTGATTCCACTGCGTTCATTACTTTTGCAGAGTTTCGAAGTCTGGCTAGACAGGAAATAGCGACCGCCTGCAAAGTGCCTGGGGTGAGGCAAATAATGCTTCTCATTAAAAGGCTTGTTATCCCCTAAATCAAAACCACCGAAAACGTTGGTTTGGATGGCTAGGACTCGCGTTTTTTTTGTGATTATCTATTTTAAGATTTTTACTCTTGTAAAGAAAACTGCAACGCGCAATAGGCTTGCGCGCAGCATAGCTTAGCTCTGCGCGAAACGTGAGAATGTACCAAGTTGTCAGACTGTCCGAAGCGTAGCACTCAAGAACATTGCATTCGTGATGGCTGCAACAGCATAAATGGTACACACATAAAAAAGAAAGGTCGTAGTGCTTGCTACCAATAATGTCACATCACTTGCTAGCTTAATATTACTGCACTTGGTAACGATAGAGTTAGTAATATACCTGACTAAACAAGGTAGTTACTGCTACTAATGGGCCTCAGCTACCTATTACGAAGCAGTTAGCACCACTGGATTCAAAGTTTCTTTTTCTGCAACTCATATATCGGACTCACCGTGGAATACGCCACAGCTGGTCCGGTATATGCAGCCGAGGTGAGAATAATTGTATTAGGTGGTGCTAACTCTATCCTAACTGGCGTTACACTAAGGTAGAAAATGGTGTGGCACTAGATAGTAATTACTACGACCTTTTTCTTTTTAGAGTGTAAGCTTTGCTTGCGGTGGCACAACTAAACAAAGAAAATGCAAGCTTATCTAGCTATTACAAATAAACAAAAGACACACATGTAAATGGGAATATGTTGCTCGGGCGGTCTACACTGAAAGCGCAGGTCACAGTCTAACCCAGTGGGTCGCTCTGACAGGGTACGTCTCTGGCTAGAAGGAGCGTCGCTGTGGCCGCTGCTTTTTGCTACAATGGGTTTCACAGATATGTCTGTTTTGTAAACTATTTTTTTAACATCAAAGCTGTGAAGGACCGCTGCGCAATGGTTTCCGTGCGGCTGGCAAGGCCGCCGTGTGATGACGTGTTCCCCGACATATGCAAGTTCAACGCAACGTGTCGGAGCCCAGAACTTGCCTTGAAACATAATGATAAACCATTACAAAATAAGAAAACTACGTATATCTCATTCATATAGGCAACAATTTATACGAATGTTTTTTTAACCAATAATTCGTAGTTCTTGCTTTTACGAACTCTACGCTGGAAGTGACCTGGGTGTTTGTATGGTTGCGGCATTAACATCTGACGACGTGATGCTTCTGCGCAGCGTGGAGGCCATCACTAAGAACAGTCAGCGCTCGAGCACTGCTGCGTTCGAGCACGATCACGGCTGGTTCCTCTTAGTGACGCTGCTGCATTCGAACGAGGCCGTGAGTCAGCAAACAGACCCCTGATACTTCCGAAGGGTGTGTGAACTCGCTTACACAGCTTTGCTGTCTTTGGTGTACGAGCTGCCGGATTCGCATATATGTCTGAAGAATATTTCGTTAAAGAAAGCACTAAAGCTGAACCTGAACCGGCACATTCATTTACTAAATGCGGAGCTTTACTATACCTGTGTAAATCAAAGTTGTCCTACTGTAGTATTACCGCCGTTAAAAGAGTGTGTTTGGAGACGAGTAATCAGAGACCAGAATTTTATGGCTTAGGGTCAACTTGGAAAACCGCTCGGGAGCAGGTCGGAAATCACGTGAGGCAATGAAAGGACCGTAAACGCTGCGCTGTATCAGCTCCCTTTACTGCTCGTCGATGCGGTGCAGTGACCAAGGAATGTTCTCTGCTGGGCGGACATGCATTGATTATTTCCATTTCGTTCCGCCTCTTGCGTCTGCATGTTGCCTTTCGCTCCGTGTACTTTTGCTTGCGGATGTTACAGTGCGCGGAGCGTCATTTAGGAAGTGAATAACTGTCTAGCTAGGCTTTTGGAGGTCTGAAATTATGGCCTTATTTACACTCCCACGAAAGCACAGGTTTGTGTGCGTGTGCTTCTATCTGTCGAGTATCCTAGCCCATGGGCGCGCGTGTGTGCGTGTGCATGTGTTTGCGTGGCTGTGGGCCGTCGAAAGCAAGGAGGGGTTTTCACCACAGGTTCAACTTTCATTGCGCAAAGCTCTTTCCGATAGTCGTCTGAAACGCCGGCTATATTGAATTGCGTGATGTTTTGCTAAGTTCTATAAATAGGCGTTATATACCTGTGCTAATGACAACAGTCTAGTTTTAAATTGAAAATAACACTTGCGAAGTCCTTTCATGGCTCACACCTAAATTTTTGTAAGTAAGGCTGCTTGTAAGTAAGGCTACTCAACAATAGACCATATTCACACTATCAATCAGGTGATAGAGAAATGTGCGGAATATAACCAACCCTTATATATAGCTTTCATTGATTACGAGAAAGCGCTTGATTCTGTCGAAACCTCAGCAGTCCTGGAGGCATTACGGAATCAGGGTGTAGAAGAGCCGTATGTAAAAATACTGAAAGATATATATAGCGGCTCCACAGCCACCGTAGTCCTCCATAAAGAAAGCAACAAAATCCCAATAAAGAAAGGCGTCAGACAGGGAGATACGATCGCTCCAATGCTATTCACAGCGTGTTTACAGGAGATATTCAGAGACCTGGATAAGGAAGAACTGGGGACAAAAGTTAATGGAGAATACCTTAGTAACTTTCGGTTCGCTGATGATATTGCCTTGCTTAGTAACTCAGGGGACCAATTGCAATGCATGCTCACTGACCTGGAGAGGCAAAGCAGAAGAGTGGGCCTAAAAATTAATCTGCAGGAAACTAAAGTAATGTTTAACAGTATCGGAAGAGAACAGCAATTTACAATAGGCAGCGAGGCACTGGAAGTGGTAAGGGAATACATCTGCTTAGGGCAGGTAGTGACGGCGGATCCGGATCATGAGACGGAAATAATCAGAAGAATAAGAATGGGCTGGGGTGCGTTTGGCAGGCATTGTCAGATCATGAGCAGCATGTTGCCATTATCCCTCAAGAGAAAAGTGTATAATAGCTGTGTCTTACCAGTACTCACCTATGGGGCAGAAACCTGGAGGCGTACGAAAAGGGTTCTGCTTAAATTGAGGACGACGCAGTGAGCTATGGAAAGAAGAATGATGGGTGTAACGTTAAGGGATAAGAAAAGAGCAGATTGGGTGAGGGAACAAACGCGAGTTAATAACATCTTAGTTGAAATCAAGAAAAAGAGATCGGCATGGGCAGGACATGTAATGCGGAGGGAAGATAACCGATGGTCATTAAGGGTTACGGACTGGATTCCAAGGGAAGAGAAGCGTAGCAGGGCCGGCAGAAAGTTAGGCGGGCGGATGAGATTAAGAAGTTTGCAGGGAAGACATGGCCACAATTAGTACATGACCGAGGTTGTTGGGGAAGTATGGGAGAGGCCTTTGCCCTGCAGTGGGCGTAACCAGGCTGATGATGATGATGATGATGATGAAGGCTGCTTGCAAGGTTAATAACCACGCACGATGCCCGCTTGGCCACTGCAACAAAGTTGTAATGGCCAAAGTTGTACAACACCAACGAATATACTCTTGGTGACGGCCATATTATTTATACTTGTCACGCATTTCAAAGCTATACCCTTTCCCCCAGTGCAGGATAGCAAACCGAACTTGCGTCTAGTTAACCTTCCCTGCCTTTCCTCTCTTCTATTTCTCAACCTCTCAAAGCTGAAGTTCGAAAACGAAGCAGCTGTTCAGATTCCCGGACCTGCACATGGAATGTCTCGAGAAAGACAAACTGTGGAGATATCATAAGAAGCCAACAAACACTGACACAAAGGACAACAAAGTGGAAATTACTTGTGCTTAATAAATGAAATAAAGAAACGATAAATTAACGGAAATGAAAGTGGATGAAAAACAGCTTGCCGCAGGTGGGGAACGATTCCACAACCTACGAATTTCGCGTGCGATGCTCAACCAATTGAGCTACCGCGGCGCCGTTTCCCCATCCACTTGCGTGGCTAATTATGTTTGCTAGTAGAAACCTGGGAGCGTTAGCCAGCGCCACCACTCACAGACCTCGGGGGCGGATGTGGAACATCCTTTCTGCCGCAGGCGTCACGAGAACGTGATCTTTTTGGGTGATGGAAACCGGTCAATAAACCCATACATACTACCTAAACGCAGTAATGTTGCCGTATAATTTGCGCTTTGTTGTCCTTGGTGGCTTCTTATGATATGACTAATAAAAAATCGGGCCGCTCGGTTAACCACCTTTCTTCTCGTGTAAACTGCGGAGATGCAATTCAGACTAGTTGCGCTTGCCGCTTGACTTTGTCATGGCTATGAATTTGCGCATACGCTAAAGTGCCTTTGCAATGTTCACGGTCGCACTGTTTCTTGGTGGAACTAGTTAAGTGTTAATATTTTACAAGGCTCACAACGTCATCAAATACAAAAAAAAAAAACGAGAAGAAAAACCGCAAATAACGGCGCCAACTTGTTTAGTAGACTGCTGCCAAATATAATTCCCTGCCATTGAATGTAGTTTGCCTATCAGCATATGTAGAATACGTTCAGCTTCAAAAAGGCATTGTGATGCAAAAAAGGTGCAATGAATAGAGTAGAGGCCCCACAAAAGCAGTGAGCAAGTGAGCCTGGGATGGAAAACCTTGTGGATCGAGAATAAAGATTGAAGCACTAATCGCGAAAAAAGAAAAGCATCTTATTCTTGGGGCTCGTGAATTTACATTTTTCCTGAGTAAACGTTATTTAAAAACGCCTCCTCAATTCTGCTCTCTCAAGTGACACTTCCATTGTAACGGGTTGCTTGCTATCGACGAAAGAAGGCTATTCATTCGAGCGCGAGCAGGGTGTAAAGAAGTTTCGCACGAGCTTTCTGGTTTCCGCGCTTTGTCGTCAGCGATGATGGGCACTTACAAAAAATGTTTTACAGTATTCATTGTATTGTCTCTTTATTTGCATTAGGCAAAAGAGAAACAAATACCAGATGTTTCATTTGAAGCCCTGGTGCCATTAGTGCGTTCCGCGCTACGCTAATAAATTCAGCACCGTAACATTGATATGTGAAATTTGAAATCGCGTTCTCATTATGCATATTATTCAGACTGGCTGTGAATGGCACAACTGGGCGCTGTCGCTGACCCATACGTTATGTATATTAGAAAATACCTAGAAATGCTCATACAAGACAAACTAAATGGTATACCGAAATAGGAAGTATGTACAGGAGATACGCTATAATAAGAAAAAGGGTGATCCTTTCCAGTACTTTCCACTATTTCAATACGAGTATATTGCAACGTGTTGGTCGACTCTTCAAAAATTGTTTAGTAGTCTGTTTTAAATAGCCTTACGCCAAATAGTTCAATGTTATACCACGAACAAATCCAAAAGCGTAACGGTCACCAACCACAACTTGTTCGAACGAAGAACTTATAACATATCGTGATGCCTTCGTCAAGTTGAGCGAAGCTTGAATAAGATACCGCAATTTTTGTGCAAGTTGCAACTTATTTTTTCGTCACGAAATGAAACGCTACTGCACTTTTGTTACAGAGCTAACATTTCGTCAATGACTTTCGAAAAAAATGATGGTCTTCGTTTTCAATGCGAGTTCATGGAACGCACCGCTATTGGCGCTTCTCTGGCGCATGGCTGCCAGCATCGGGGAGAAAAACAGAACCTATACGCTTGAAATTGCACAGTGTGTGCTCCTGTGCCACGCTTTCAACCCATTATGTTGTGGCTTTTCTTGTTTGTAAAAAGCGCTATAAATTCAGAAGCACTTGAAGTCGCGCCTTATCACCTCTGATGCAGGCGCCGAGGAGCCAAGCCTGCGGGGAGTGCTTCTCCTCTGGTGCTAGGGCCCACGCGCAGCAAACGAGCGCCGAAGGCTCCGTCGGGCTTGAAACCGCCCGCTACAGTCTAGTTCTGTCAAAGAGTAGCAACATATCCTACTTGTGTTGTCGAAACAAAATTATCGCGACTGTTCCCCATTGTACAATAATTTTGGTCCTCTTGAAATGAGCGAGAAAGTTGCAAAGACAGATGTGGAATTGTACATCGTGCGTTATGTGGTTGTTCCAGGAAGTTCTCTCGTTGAAAGCTACTGTACTTGCAAGCGTCGTGAAAGTCCAGAAAAGTCATCGGAGCATTGCCGAGTCTTAACCAACGACTGCGTTTTAGATGTCGAATTTACAGAGCATGCTTCGGCTCACTACTTTGCCCTAACAATAGCGTGAAACTGTAAAGCTGAGCGTCAAACAAGTATTTGGATTCAGGCAAAAGTGCGCACCAGCTTTTTCTGGCCCCTACTGCGTAACTCATGTTTCCGAGCAGTGCACGTCAATGAACGTTATCGGTGTAGATGGAATTTGTTGAATGAGAGGCTAAATAGCCCTTTTGCCTCTGAACGGCTTCCAAGCCCACTTCCTGGCTACGTCGCATAGAGGGGCGCTGCAGATTTCAAGTGTTCACGTCACTTCCACTACGTAAAAGGAAGCATCAGCGCCAACAAGACAGTGAAGTTGGATAGTTGGTGCTGTTGTTGTTGCCTAGTAACTGCCCACTCATCGGGCGGTAGGCTACATTAGAGCCGGCTATCATAGTACACCCTTGAGAGATACGCACACACTTGTCACAAATACCCAAACATACTAAGCATACCACAAATAATTGTGAACAAAAGGAAACAAACTAAACCAAATAGAAATGACCCGTAAGCACGCGTGTTAGGTAAGAGTTCATCAATACACTGTACAATAGAAACACAACTATATGCATACCAATCGAAGGTCTCCTTTAAAGTTTGGCGCATCGAAAATTAATCGCACGAACGTGCTTGTGCCAGATACTAATAGTATTTCGGACGAGAATAGTAAGATCTACTTGGCCCTCAATCTTTTACAACCACATCATTATAATTTGACAACAACTAAAGCATTCGACAAGGCACTGTGCTAGAATTAAGCATGCTGTATTTTGTTTACGCGTTATATAGCGTTTGGAAAGGTCGGGGAGTAGAATGCTGATTATGAAAATTTATCGCGGAGTGCAATGAAGTGACCACGGCTGTTGAAAAAAAATAATCGAGTGAAAATAGAATAAAAATGCAATGAAACAAAGTATACTACATAAATAAACCTTAATAATGCTGTTTGCGATAAGTTGACAAATTATTCAAGAAACACAAAGGCGACTGAGTGTTCCCCTAGCGTCTCGTTAGACAAGCTTGCCCGGGGACATAAACTAACGGTTTACTTCGAAGTAAGATAGAAACCCTAGAAACACTAGCATGGCACTGCGATCTGAAAAGCGAGAAAATTGAATTCAAAGGACTCTCCCTGCAAGACGGTGGGGCGCGGCCACATTGTGGAATTTACCTCCTTATTTTCTATGAGAGCAACATTCTCTCTGTTCGGCGTAACATTTCACGAAACGAGTGCACGGGGCATATCACGATGCGATGAGTAGCACGCACACTGGTCGGGGAAGATGACAAAAACAAAGCAAAAACAAAAAAGAAAGATAGCAAGAAAAAAAGGCGACAAAGAACGCTTTGCTTTAAAGCAAGACTGATGAAATTCGTGGATTTAGTGTAGTGAAGACACCAGCGACTAAGTTGTTTTTATCAGACCAGATCATATATTCACTGATTATGGTGACTCCAAATAAAGCTCGTGGAAGCGTACGTCGTTTAATATGTTTTCAAGGAATTACACGCGACACGTACCAAAGTCTCGATAATCGTACTAAATCTGTAGTGTTGCGATAAACTGTGCCACTCGCGACGCTGGTTTATACAATGCAATAGCACAAGGATGAAAGGCTGCAGCTTTTATAAGTGAGCCGTTGCACTTTGGTCTCTTCATGTCCTTTTGCGCAAGCGATGTTAAACTGAACACTGAAAATGGCTACAATTTAGCGCGCCTATGTATTCAATAGATAGGGTTTTATTATATTGCTGAATGACCTCTTTAAAGCGCAGCTCTTAGGGCGCATTCACACTTGCGAGTCGCAGAGGTCGTGCGACCACCAGTCACCTGCGACCAGGCAGCGGCTCGACAACACCGACGTTCACTCTTGCAAGGTCCACTTCAGCTACCTGCGGGTCGCCTTCTCGTTCGAAACGAGAACTCTCGGGGAGAACGCCGCCCACGCGCTTGCGGGCGTTTCGTTTTTGTCGCCGGAAATGACAACCGGATTCACGATGTCTCGCGCGCTACTTCCGGGGCATCGCTGATTGGCTTAGCGGTTCGCGACTCTCAGTCGCAAGGCTGGAAAATCGAGCAGCGTGCGACTGGCCTGCGACCATCGCTTTTCGACCAATGCGATCATTTGCGACTGTCGCGTTGCGAACAGAACGGTCGCATGACCTCTGCGACTCGCAAGTATGAATGGGCCCTTAGGCGCCCGTTCCTGCTGCGAGTGTCGGCGAGCCTCGACGTCTCTTAGCCTCCCTCGTAACCGAGCGGACGAGCACAGCGACGGACGAAAGAGCGAACGCTCGAGCGCAACGGGCGATAAAAGAGCGAGTGCAATGGGCGATGAAAACGGTGATAGCGAAGAGAGCGCGAGGAGGAGAATGCAGAAGAACCATGAGGCAGAAAGCTGAGGAGGGTATGGCGAAAGCATGAGAAGAAAAGCGTAGTGTCGCGCAAGCGGGGCCCGGCGGCGACGATGGCTACGATATGGCGCCAGAGTAGCGCGCGTTGGACATATGGAAACAAAGCGCTGCATGAGCGGAGGTCTGTCTGCGGCGGCTGCTGTGAATCGCACCCACGCTGCACCCACGCGCTGCCTCTCGGGATCTCCCAAATAGCGAGGCAGTCACGCCACACTTCGCCTCATTTGCAACGTGCCGCATAAGACAGATTGTCTGTGCCCGCCAATGCATTGCGAAATGAAAACACGCATAGAGCAGCGCTGAAATTTCGCATTAATAAGAATGGTAATCGTCGGTGAGTTTCTTCATTTTTTCGAGCAGGCAATGCTGATATTATAAAACTTATATTAGTGCGCTGTAATAGATAAGAATTACTCGTACTTTCGTACGTATGTGTACTTACTCGCACACATACGTCATCTTTGTAATGAAGGGCTGGCTTGTTAGATCAACGTTTAAAATTGTGATGTCCATAACAGGCGCTTTTGGCCATTATGCGCCATTATTTTTCTGCTCTCAAGAAGCTGAGACGTGCTAGAACATTCATAATTGACTCCAGACATTCAAACACGGATCAATAATAATGTAGTTAATTCTAATTCTCTCTATATTTCCTCCCCTTCCCCTTCCTTTGCAAGCACTTAAACTGTGGAATGTACATATCTAGCTGATTAGACTTATGATTCGCAAAGAAACATAAAATTATCTTTGCGGTATTCATGTTTGCAAACATCTTATAAATTTGTTGGGACCATATGTTATAGGAATGCGGATAATGTTAAGTGATGGTATTCTAAACGAAAACTTAAGCAGATTAATTTGACTACTTTATGCCCGGCTGGGTGGATGCCAGTCCTTATTACTGTCATAATCTCCTCGTAGAGGAGACCCTTACCGGGGTCATAAATAGTGCCATGGCAAAATTACTGCTATGATACTTAGATAAAAGAGTTTGCGCCACGGTTATGGCTTTTACAAGCCTGTGTCGTTAGTATTTTGGTGAACATGCCAGCCATTTGACACAGATAGGGCTTTTTGTTGTTCCCATATCTTGAAATACTGCCATGAAATATACGTTCTAACAGCTTACATCAATCACAATGCAATAATAAATATATACGTACAGATATCACTTGAATGGGTGTTTTTTAAAATTATTTTCATGCTTTTCCAGGCGCAAAACGCGTAGCTAGGGGGTACGTGACTGTTTTATTTTCTTTTGTGTTGCCTTGCACCAGTGTGCCTTTTTTGTATGTGCAGAGCTCAGCGACATGCACTGACGCCAGTGGTGACAAGGAATAACAGGCAGCATTGATGCTGAGCTACGTAATAACCTTGGACCACCGGATTTCGAGCGAACAAGTATTGCGGTAGGCGCAGGAGCCACATAGCCCGCTTTAGCGAGCGAGCAGTTGTCCAGAGTAAACCGCTGATCGAACATTTAGTTGCAGAGTCCCGTTTTCTCTGCATTTTGTGGCAATGCCTTCATGGAAGGCAGTCACCTTCTTTCTTTTTTTTTTGGCTCTTGAAACGGTAACAGCTTTCGTGTTTTCTCTTCGCCACCTGTCTCTTGCGACCGGTGCTGCATACTTGACCTCTGCTTCACCTCGGCGTTGGTAGGCGTGCCAGGCGCTATTCTATATTGTAGCGCTTGCGGTCATGATTGCCGCTTTTATTAGCACTTTATTAAAGATAACCCTGCGCTCAACTGAGTTTAAAAACTATTTATCTCAATAAGGCAACCAGGGAACCGCACAACTTTTATGCGCTTATGCTTGCTACTTACTCCTTTTGGTTTTGGCTCCGGTGTAGGTGCATGGGACGACAATCTGCTTTGGCTTTCTGCAGCACAAGAGCCATAGTGGTTCAGTGGCAGTGGCACTTTGTTGCTGAGCAAAATGTCATGTCCTCGATGCCCTGTCACTGAGGACGAATATCAATGGTGGCGAAATGTAAAGGCGCTAGCATAATTAGACTTAGGTGCACGTAAAGGAGTCCTCGCTGGTCAAAATTGTCCGGAGCCCTTCACTACGGCGTTTCTCATAAAGCAAGGCATTATTACTGGGCGCAAAACCCCTCAATTTGATTCTGTAGGCCCATGTCACCTGCATCTTGCTCGTATTTGATCAGGTGCGTCGATTCGTTCGGCATCACCCAAAAGCTTGCCTAACTTTTTTATTTACATGAAGTGCTCGCCTTTGGGGGAGCACTGCGAGCTCGTCGAGGAGTGGTGCAATGAACACTGAATAGAATTGGCATTTGAAATAGAATAAAAGTTAAAATGAAATTATGGACGAACAAGGTGTCTGACGATGAAGAACCTCAGCTTCAAATGGCGTTTTGCTACAACGAAGGAAACTTCATGCGATTAAAGTCCGTCCCCCTTAATTGCCCAGTTGGTGTTCTGGGGTTACCGTGGCTGCAGTTACACTAAATCATTCATCCACGGAGGTAACAAAATAAGCTTGGTGCTCATAATTGGTAAAATTGTTCGTTTTGTCAGGGCCTGCAGATAAATTTCTGGTTCATTCCTTCCTTTACAGCCCAAAATATTGGAGAGAAAAAAAAGCTTGAATAGCGCCTCCCACAGGTCCACTTGGCGAACGTTTTCTTCATCGAGAAAAAAATGGAGCACGTGACGTACACAAAAAGAACGTATTACAATGATGATATGTATCTGAACGCAACAAAGTCGACAATGTCAAAACAATGTAAGCAGGATAAAATGTTAATATTTTACCTCCATTATTTCAAATTGCAACTGCAGATCTTGAATAGTAGACGCTGGGCTGCATGAGCGTTATAGAAAGCGTGCTATCAGAACTAATGAAAATGCAGCTGTGTTCTTATACAGCAAAGATGCCTTCAATTTAATTCTGATTCCTGCAGCCTATCTAACCGTGGAGCACAATATAGCCAAAAGTATCGAATGATGGCGAGGGCTTCTATTTCAAATCGCACCCTTGCGCTGCGTCGAATAAGCAGATAGGCAAGATGGCTGATGGGTACTATGAATGGTTTGTTGTAAATACGGCAAACATGCAGTGACGAAGTTCGGTTTGTGGTCATTTAGATGCAGAGATAAGAATAAAAGGAAATGCTTGATGTTAACGTGACAGCAATATCCGGTTTCTAGCATATACTAGTGGAGGATAAAAGAAGGGAGCAAAATATCAATGAATATTGCGAGACTACACCATCAGGAGGAGCACAACATCGCAATAAAGCAAAAATGCGGTGATGGATGTACTCAATGGCGCAATCCGGCCACCCACAAAAAGCGCAATATCTTCCGCGTTGCCAATTAGCGAGGTAGCTTTTAGATATTTCATACATGTCGGGTTTTGTTAGAACATATTGCTGCTCAAATATTTTATTTTACCAAAAATTAATAAAAGCAGCAGAATAATCTTCTACTGACCTGTAGCCACGCAACCGTCAATGAAAATAGTGATGAACAAAATATAGAGGCTCCTTTTATGCCTAGCGATGAAGTCATGAGGGCCTTGCAAGAAATGTCCTGCAAAAAAGCAGCAGGAGAAGATAGAATAACAGTCGCTTTAATCACAGATGGAGGAGATATGCTTGAAAAGCTTGCGGCCCTCTATACGCAATGCCTCAGGACTTCAAGTTTGCCTGAGAGCTTGAATAATGACCAACATTATACTAATACATATGAAGGAAGGCGTTGAAGAATTGAAAAATTATAGGCCTATAAACTTGATTTTGGTAATGCTTGAAATATTTACCAAGATAACTTAAACAGAAACACGACAAGACTTGGCATGAATAAACCAAGAGGACAGGCTAGCTTCAGGAAGGGATAATCTACAATGGATCATGTCCATGTATACCATCAATTCAGAAATTCATGGAGTACAATCAACCTTCTTAGATTATGAAAAATGAACCTTTCTTAGATTATGAAAAATGCATTTGGTTCAGTAGAAATATCCACAGCGATGTTGTCATTGCACGATTAAAGAGTACAGGAGACATGCGTGAATATCTTGGAAAATATCTATAAAGATTCCGCAGCTACCACACTTCTCCTCAAGAAAAGTAGAAAATTATATCAAGAAAGGGGTAAGGCAAGGAGACAGTCTCTCCAATGCTATTCACTTCATGTTTTGAAGTAATCAAGCTATTAAACCTAGGAAGCCTTAGGAGTGAGTATCAACAGCGAATATTTCAGCAGCCTTCGGTTTGCAGATGACATTGTCCTGTTTGGCAAATCTGGGCACGAATGACAACAAATGATTGAGGACCTTCATAGAGAAAGTGTAAGTGACCGGGGTTGCAGATTAATATGCAGAATACAGATATAATGTTCTATAGCATGGCAAGGCATCGAAAATTCAGGATTTCCCGTAAACCTCTAGAGTCTGTAAAGGAGTACAAAAATGAGTATATTTATCTAGGTCAATTACTCACAGGGACCCTGGTCATGAGAAGAAAAGTTACAGAAGAATAAAGATGGATTGGAGTGTATGCGGCAGGCATTTCCAAATACTTAGCGGTAGCTCACCGCTGTCATTGAAATGAAAAGTGTACAGTAATTGCATTCTACTGGTGCTTAAATATGGGGCAGAAACTTGGAGGTTAACAAGGAAGCTCAAGAAGAAGTTAAGGACCGCGCAAAGAGCGATGGAACGAAGAATGTTAGGCGCAACGTTAAGGAGACAGAAGAGAGCAGTCTGGATCAGAGATGAAACCGAGATCGCCGATAATCTAGTTGAGGTTAAGAGAAAATATGGAGCTGGCAGGCCATGTAATGTGTAGGGCAGGCAGCCGGTGGACCATTAGAGTTACGCAGAAGGTGCCAAGGGAAGTAAAACGCAGTCGAGGACTGCAGAAAATTAGGTGGGGTGCTCAAATGAAGACATTTGCAGGCGCAAGTTCGACTAAGTTAGGACAAGACAAGAGTAATTGGAGATCGCTAGGAGAGACGTTCGTCTCGCAGTGGCCATAAAAATAGGTTGCTGGTGATGACGATGATGAAAACGACGATAATTACAAGGAAGGAAAAAGTGGAGAAGGAAAGGCAGGGAGGTTAACCAGTTTAGCTTAACCGGTTTGCGACCCTATACATGGGAGTGGGATGGGGGGATGAAAGATGGGGAGGAGAGAGAGAGAGAGCACATAACACAGCAAAAACATCGTTAGTTACAGTCCGTCACTCTTGCGCGGTACGTGACATCACTGTCACTGTCCAAGCCCGTCCCCTTCATAAACCGAAGTAGTCCCTTCGTCGCCTTCAGCTGCGATGTCTTCTGTCGGCGATATGTGAAAATAGTTGCAACTGACAATGGTCTATTGTCAAGGTGCGCTAGAACGGACGCCAGGGAATGTCTCTGAACATTATATTCAGGACTGTCGCACAGAACGCATTCCAGCGTCTCCTCTCAAAGACAGGCATTGAGAGAGCGTTGTCGGTCATTCCAATGCGAAATGAGTAAGATTTCGTGAAGGCCACCCCTAGCCAAAGCGATAAAGCAGAGTTGCCTCACTTCGGCGAAGTCCAGTTGGCATACAGAGATTCATCAAAAAGGGCAGGTCGTATGGACGATTGTCCCGGTTGGTCTGGCTGCTTGGTGTGCACCATAGAGAGAGCGTGATCTCCCGTGGAAGCACTCGAAGTCTGCTGGCTGCATCGGACTGTGAAAGTGGTATGGCCTCTTCCTGTGTGACTTCAAGAGCTGCCCGAGCGGCTTTATCGGCGTCTTCGTTTCCTATGACGCCGCTGTGACTTGGCAGCCACTGAAACGTCATGTGATATCCTTTCTCATGTGATGTATGGAGTAGGCACCTAATATTGAACACGAGCTGTTCGAATGGCCCGCGATGCAGAACTGATAGCACAGATTGTAGCGCGAAGAGAACAAAGGGCAGCGCGAAGAGCAGCTAGTTCCGCAGATGTCGATGTCGTTGGGTGGTCAGTCTTTTTCCCGATTCCTGGTACGCTGAGATGGACTGTGGGGCTGATAAGACACCAAGGGAGTATAGATGGTTCAGATGCAGCGGTGAAGCCCGAGGGAAGTTTGTCGTTGTATTTGACGATCGTTTTAGAGAATGATGCTTGGTGCCTGTCTGAAGGTAGTATTGCAAGGTGGTGATGGGAGGCACGTGCAAAATGTCTGATGTGCGTTCTCAGGGCTTCCACCTTAATGTGAGTTTGCATTGGATGGTCCCGAGCAATCGCAATAGTTGCCTCTGTTGACTTGCATCTGGGCAAACCAAGGCAAACTCTCAGTACTTGAGCACGTGCTGCCTGCAAAACACGAATATTTGTCTTGCAGGTGTTGTTCAGTACAGGTAGACTATATCTTAAAAAACCGAGAAAGAGAGCTCTGTAGAGTTTCACCATTGCGTCTACTGACATCCCCCACGTCTTTCCTGTTAAGTATTTAAATAACTGGGAGGTTGCTGTCAGGCGCCGTTTCATGTAGGCCACGTGCGGGCTCCAACAGAGGTCTCGGTCGATAATTACGTCAAGAAATTTGTGGGGTCTGACATAGGAAATGGTCCGCCCATTGATTGAGATGAGATAAGGCGTCATTGGTTTGCGTCATTGGTTGCTTACCAATTGCATCAAAATTTCAACATACGCAGACGATGATAATAAGATTATTCTGAAATGAAGTGCTGGTAGTATAAAGAAACAGAACAACTTACCTCGCTTTCCTCCAAATAAAAAAAATTAGGCAAGCTTTTGTGTGATGCCGAACAAAGGCATTAAGCAGTTTTTCGTAAAAAAAGAATAAAACAGCATTTCTCTAAACAAAGCTATTGCAATGTAGAAAACTAATATTCAGAATATTTAGGCAAGGGACTCTGTGGAGGCTAATGAGATGGATCTGTGTACTGACTGAGAAGGATATAGGTGCGACAACTTGCACCTGACGGACGCTCAAGTTCACAGATATCGAAAGAGCTCACAAGAAGGACCGAGGGCTTGGGCACGTATAATATAGCCAATAAACGTGTGACGCTTGAACGGGATTGTAACAGGGAAATTAGTTGTATAAGTGGTATGTATCTTGCTGGTTAAATAATAAAATACACACAAGGTTGCGAAATATTTTACCAAATTAAATAGTATAATATGTTTCTTAACTTTTGTAAGGAACTTAGCAGAGAATATACTGCCGTTAAAAGCCTGCGAGCTGATAACACATCTTTTTGGAACAACAACAAAGTTGCAGTGTAAAATTACTTATAGCAAAAGATAACATTGCTAGGAATCATGATGCGCAAGCTCAAATGTTTTGAAGCATTGCTCTCGCACAGGAGATCGAGTTTTGATACGAAGAGGCTGCAGTGTTCTCGCTAAATAGAATGAACTTCCGCTTCTATGCTGGCCAGTTTGCCTAATTTTGAGATGGAATTATGCATTCTGTCAAAGTACGAAAGAAACTAAACTTACGATAAAAACAGATGAAGCTTAGATCGAAAAAGAGAAGCAGTGAAAGGAAGTGAGATGGACGTGGTGAAACCGGGAAGTAAACGATGGAACTATGAGTCGCCGAGGCCGACGAAAAGCTCATCATTTCCTTCCGGACGTTCATGGCATTCCTCTGTAAGGTTCTTCCCACAAGACCAGAGCTGTCAGTGTCTCTACAGGAAGGATGAAAAAGCTTCGGGTCTTACTTTAAATTTTACCATCTATACTCATGTACCTGAAGTTTAATTCTTATTTTTCGGGTCAGACTATGGAAAGTTTCACATCATAGAAAGCTTGCAACGCGTGTTGGCCGTTTTTACTTCACTCCACTTTGATAAATACTGGCACTATGCACCGGGAACAATTTATTGTAGTAACTTGAACTGTCTGAATGAGAAAAGCATAACTGCGAGTCGGCCTAGTTGGAACAGATTCATCTTAAAACTTTTTGTGCGCAAACAAACAGGGACAAAGAATAGAAGAAACACAAGGACGATTGCTTCACAAGCGCTCACAAACACAAGCGCTCACAAGCACTCACAAACACAAGCCTCTCGTCCTTGTGTTTCTTCTATTCTTTGTCCCTGTTTGTTTGCGCACAAAAAGTTCTAAAATGAGAAAAGATTCTATTTTGCTAAACTGTGCTCCTTCGTTGCACGGAATCTCAAAGCTGTGCCCATGGGCGTCAGCAGTGCGATGTCTTCCAAAGAAACGCATTTCCGTTTGTGAATCTTGCACTTGTGACGTTCCGGCTGCTGAAAGCAAGGGCGTAACCAAGGGGGAGGGGGGGCTTATGGGGCTTCAGCCCCCATAAGCAACTGTGGAAACTGAAAAACAAACTGCTCAAGGGAACCAGATTCGTGTCGGACGATGAGGTGAAAGAGTCAGTTACAGCCTTTTTGAACCAGCAATCCAAGAAGTTCTATGAAACGGGAATCACGCGACTCGTTAGTCCGTGGGCCATTGCATTTGCACAAAAATGTACACAAGGTTCTTGAATGACAAAACTTCATTAAAATATTTGTCCTCAACTTGTTTATTTCACGACCTTTATATTTTTCATATCAGCGGCCTGCACTGATTTGCTGGTTTCGCACAGAAAGTTCGGGTGAGATTTTCTTTACTTAATATATAGACGAAAACAAGGAAGCATTGATATCAGTTATTTCGGGTAAAATTTTTGGGACAGACGAGTATATTCTTTCATTAGAAAATACACATTTTACTTGTCTTCACAGTGCGTAGCGTTCAAATTCGTTTGCAGCATATTCGGCTATGGCCATGCAGTAATTACTCATGTGCCTGATTCCTCGCCAAATTCCATAACGAGGAGGCCGAGCTGCAACGTAACCCGCCCGCCTCCAACGAACGAACTTTCTCGCTACGCCATTCTCTTAAGGTTATTCAGTGCACACGTAAATATCCGTTGTCGGATGAAGGTGAAAACAAACAACAAGAGACAACAACCTGTTGCATGCCGACATGGGTCACTGTAGAAGAGAGACTGGGTAGGTACCGCTGCTCGAAGAAACTTTTTGAGGCCGACTTGGATCAGCGGGTATTTGCCCTTAGTTGTGTGCCGCTCTTCAAGGAACGTATTCGACGCCAACTTGAGTAACTAGTCATGTGCACTGGGAAATGTGCCGCTCCAGAATGAGGAAAAACATCCCATAAAGTTATCCGATGCTGAGCGAAATCGAGCTCACGTCGCAAGGATTCTTCAAGGACAGCAACCCGACGTGTATGCGGGCTGCGCTACAAATGCATCGGGTATGTAATGCTTTTCAATGAAAGTATTGCACTCCAACGGTTTAGTGAGCTGCGCCATGAATTCAATGAATAAATTCAAAGAATGAATTCTTCTATGAACCTGTGGCCAACTTAGGTTACTGATTGATTATGTGACACTCAGCATGCGGCAAGCGATGCAATAATTTTCAGCATTCGCAGGCACCGGCGCGCCACACTTCTCGTGTCGTAGTCCACACGCGAACTTTTGGACAGTACGATTAGATGGTGCAGCTTGGCCAGAAAAAAGAAAGCGAGAGAGGATGCCGGCGGCCCCATTGCGCGTTTCTCAGCGTTCGCACGCACCGGCGTGCCATGTCTTTCGCAGGCCACGCGCATATTTCGCAGCAGTGGCGCTAGATGGCGCCATGTGCTCTTAGGGAAGCGCGAAAGATGAATCCTGGTGCATCAGACGCTTCATACATAACTCGTTTCGACAGAGGCCATACGTTGTGCCGCTATATTGATTCAATGCTAAACGCATTACTGTTGACAGTCATAGTGAGATGGGTTCTGCCGCAATTTTTTTCGTAAGCCATGCCTGGGCACTGTCAGAGAGAGACAGAGAAACAACTTTATTCTTCCATAATAAAATGGAGCGCGTTAAGCACCTGATGGGGTGGCTCCCTCTACAGGGGTTCCATATGCTTCCAGGGCCACCCGTTCTTTGTGGATCAGTCCGAGCTGGTCTTCCAGGGCGCGGCTGGATATCAATATCTCCCATCACTCGCAAACGGTGAGGATAGTAGGGGGTTAGTTATGGGTATAGGTGGGGGTGGTCTTTGCAGAAATTGCACTCTCCTATGACGTGCCGGAGGGTGCCTAGTGCATCGCAGTGAGGACATGTGTTCTCGTATCTTCCTGGCTATATTCTGTTCTGGAGGCAGGGGTGGGGAAAGGATCCTGCCTGGATCAGCCTGTATATCGTTTGTTCGGTTCTGGTCAAGGAATAGTGTGGGCGTGAGAATGTCTTCCTACCGTCCCTGTAATGCTTGACTATATCTGTGTAATTGGTGATTGGCTGCCATCACCTTGCCTCCTCCTCGGTGGCCCGGGAGTTGAGCGCTCGGGCTTGTTGATGAGCATATTTGTTGCCCTCAACTAAGGAGTGGGCCGCGACCCAAACTAGTTCGATTGTTTGTTTAGGAGGCGTAGCTTTCCCGAGGATTTTTAGTGCCGCAAGGTACACCCAGCCAGATCTGTAGTTCTTGTGTGCAGCTTGGGAGTCTGAGACGATCTTGCTGACGTTAGACTGTAGGAGTGCGAGGGCTATCGCCCCTTTTCTTCTGCTTCCTCCGAAGACGGAGTGTTGACTAATGCGCAGGTGACCAGCTTGTCCAGCCCGGTGACCGCGACCGTTGACCTCATGGAGCGTTTGGGTATATAGGCGTCTGTGCATAGGACAGTGTCGTCTTCCTCCAGGGTCCTGGATATTGCTCTTACCCGGGCGTCGAGCCATCCGGCGTGCCTATTGGGGTTCATGTTACGCGGTAGTGGTTAGCAGTCTAGGTTCTCAGTCCACTTTTAGGGTAATTGGACGTGGCGGACGTAGTGTGATTCTTGCCATTGGATCTTGCGGAGGATGCTTCTGCCCACCCTGGTCCGGCTAAAGCAGACTCTTTATTCGATAGGTGGGCTTCTACGAGCTCGGCTGCCGTGTTGTTGACTGCAATTTGAAGTAATCTTGTCGTGGATGAGTTTGTGGCAATACTCAGAGCCTGCTTCGTGGCTTTTCTGATTATTGCGTCAAATTGTATTACGTCTTTCTTGAGGAGTTGCATGTACGGTGCTGCGTAGACGATTCATGAGATAGAGGCCTGAACGAGGCGCAAGGTGTCCAATTCCTTCAGACCCCTCCGCCTGTTGGCTACTTGTCTGATCATGTTCAAGGCCTGGTCTGACGTGAGCCTAACTTTTTTTATCATGGTCGTTGCCTTGCTGTCTGCCTGGATCAGAAGGCCCAGGATCCTGAGTTGAGCTATGGGGAGGATAAGTATCCTTTCCAAAGTGATTTCTTTGTTTACTGCTTGTCTCGCTGAAGCACGTGGTCTGGCAATGGCCAGCTCCGACTTTTGAGGCGAACAGCAAAGGTCCCAGGTCTTCGCATAGCTGTTGACTGTGTCAGCCGCTTTTTGGAGCGTGTCTTCCATCCATCCATCCCGCGCAGTCCAGAGAGGGATGTTGTCGGCATATAATGCATGGCCCAGGCCATTTATTGATTCGAGAAGCTTGGACAATGGCAGGAAAGCCATGTTGAACAGGAGGGGGGAGAGGACCGAACCTTGCGGCGTTCCTCTGTCCCCCACGGGGATCGGTTGGGATGTCTCCTCTCCTATTCTAATCCTGGCCGTTCGGCTGCCAAGAAAGTCTCGGATGTAGTTGCATGTTTTCGCTCCGCAACCCGTGTTGCGTAGGTTGCGGAGGACACTTTCACGCGTGACGTTATCAAAGGGACCTTTGAGGTCGAGCCTTTGATAACATCCCTATAAGACGTAGGTGACACAATTTGACGCCCCGATGGAGACACCGGAGGTTGAGCAACTTGTTTATTGTGGCCAAGATGAAACTAGCTTGTTGAAACACTATAGCACTGCATGCACAATCTCTGTTGTTCAAGTTTTATTTTGCGTCTCGTTGCTCTTTTTTCTTCTTTTTCTTTTTGGTCGGAAAACACCAGGTGTACTAGACTGCCTCCAATATTGTGACACTTGTGCTAAGTAAACGAGTGGGGAATAAACTAATGAGAAAACAGAATAATTCTTTAAGCCTTTTTGACCCCGCAAAAATGTCTACTGAGCCGCCTAATAATTCTACTGAATCAACATTTACAAAAAACATCTTAGCCTTTCGCCTACCCGGCAGCTTTCGTAACAGGTTCCTCGAAGCTTGCCCCTTTGTGCACCAATTGAGGTAAATACCAATTAAAACATGATATGCACATCCCTTAAAGATTAAAGACATTCCTACAATACTGACTGCGGTAAATATTTTACGATAGCTGTTAATATTTGGAAGCTAATGAACCGAGTTGCATGAAGTCGAAATAAACTCGAACATTTCTTCCTAGTGGTAAGAAAAGCTGTAAAATGAAGCTTTAAACTATGCTGATTCAATTATTCTGAGGCGAACTATAATAGCTACGCGGCTCACAGACATTCAGCACGAAATTAGCGAGCAACTGTCCATGGGCTGTATGTTTATAACGTTTGGGTTCATGTATCGGCAGTGACAAAAGAACTTCCCTGGTGGGAGGTAATTCAGCTGTCTCATTTGAGCCCGCGTACGCTAAGTTTACCATTCCTCCATCGGCACACCAGGGCGGATAGAGAAGATATAAGATCGGAAATGACTTAAATCAATGTTATCATGAGAAGCCAACAAGCAGAGACATCAAGGAAAACATAGGGTAAATTACTTTTACTTACTAACTGAATTAATGAAACGATAAATTAATGGCATGATTGCTGTCACCGGAGCGACAGCAGTCATGGCGGCTTAGCTGTTTTCATTTCATCAGACTTAGAATATTCCATACGTCGGGACTTAACAATTAATCAAGTAAATTGCGAATCAGTGTGGATTCAGCTGAACGCATTATTTCTCAATATTGACGCGAAAAATTTAGTCGTTGGTTCTATTTATCGATCGCCTTCGTCATCCATTAATTATTTTTATTTAGAACTAAACCATGTTTTGTACATGCTATCACTAGAACGTAAAAGAAAACATCATTATTATGGGTGACATGAATATTAACTTTTTAGTAGCACACAGTTCATCATAGACTGCTTATACAGATACCTTGAACGTACATCGCCTCGGATCACTTGTAACTGTGCCTACTCGGCGGAATATTAATGGTTAGGATACACTAATTGACCACGCATTGTCGAACCTCATGACTACTCCTGGATCTGGTGTCATTGAAGTTTCACTAACTGATCATTATCCAATTTTCGCGCCTATAAATTGCAATATGAATATTCAGGGTATGCATGTTAAAAGAAAAAAGATATCGACAAAACTTCATTTGTTAGCAAAATCGCCGATGTGAATTGGAACCTGCTTACGGTCGCAAAATAATCCAGAAATCGCCTTCGAATTGATTTGTAATCTAATTTCAAACGCTACTTCCCAATCAGCCACAATAACCACGAGTAAGAAAAGGTTCGCTTTACCTCGTTGTCCGTGGATGACTGACAATCTTCTCAAATACGTGTGCAAAAACGATAATCTTTATAAAAGCAAAACAAAAAAGAAGCCATTTAATTTGACCCTGCTGACTCGTTACAAGTGCAACTCGAATATGTTGAGTAGGCTTCTTAAAAATGCTAGGAAAGAGTATTAAGAAAAGGAAATTGACTGTGCTGGCAACGATTCTGAAGAACAGTGGAAAATTATCAATCAGTTTTTAAATAGAATATCGCCAAACCCCGTTATAACTGCTATTGAAGTTGGTGAAGAAACCCTTAATAATCCTTCAGCCATTGCTAACGCCTTTGTCGATTCATTTTGCCCCGACCAGCCACGTCTCTCAGTTCACATCGACAAGTCTTATCATCGTCTGCCACACAGTTTTTTTTCTCTGTCCAGTTTACCCAGAAGAAGTGCGCATGACCACTCTGAGATTAAAAAAACACGGGAGCTGCTTTAGATAACTTTAACTCATCTGATGTAAAGCTTATAGCTCATCATATGAGTGACATACTCTCGCACATAATAAATCTAACTTTAAAAACTGGCGTCTGTCCTAGGTGCTTAAAGTTCGCTAAAGCTGTTCCTCTCTTCAAAAAGGGTAGCGAAAACTCGTTATTAAACCATCGCCCTATATCTATTTTATAATTTTTCAGCAAGGTAATAGAACAATTATTTGTAGTACGTTTAACTAGCTATTTAACAAAGTTCAGTATTTTGTCGTCTAATCAATTTGGCTTTCGATCTGTTCACTCAACTGAATTCGTGCTCCATACTTTAACTGCTCGTCTTAAAACAGCCATTGACACAGGTAAATTGGCTGGTACCTTGTTTATTGATTCTTCTAAAGCTTTCGATTCATTAAACCATGACATACTTTTTGCTAAACTAAACGCTGTTGGCGTATGTGGTCCAGGACTTTCCCTCATTCGCAGTTATGCACATTACCGAAAACATGTCGTCTCTATTTCTGATACTCATTCTCGTACCAAACTAACATAGGGGTTCAACAAGGCTCAATACTAGGACCAATTTTATTTCTCATGTACATTAATGACCTTCCAGAATACATTAAACATTCTAGTTGTATTTTATATGCTGACGAAACAACAATTTATTCTTCCAACACGCATTCCAACAATCTTACCTTAACACTGACGCGGCTAAAATCGTTAATTGGCACAGAGATAATATGCTCAATAATAATGCTACTAAATCGAAATTTGTAACTTAAAAAGTGTACAGGAGAAGACATGCATTAACATTGGTCCGACTTCGCTTCAGGCTGGTGACCATGCAACATTTCTTGGAGTTGAACTCGACAATAATTTGAAATTTACAACTCCCATATTTTTATTAAACCGCAAAGCGGCATATGCTATCACAATAATAATCAAAGTCCGCCCCTATTTTCCTGGATGTATAATAATTTGAGTCTACTACGCATTTGTTCACAGCCACATCTCTTCCTGCATTTCTTCTTGGGTCAATACCTACGTAACTCACCTGGTGGCCCTACAGCACACACAAAAGCAAGCTTTCAAAATAATCACTTACAGCCATTTTTTATCTAGTGCCTTCCCATTACCCCGCACATATGATATATTGTCAGTAGTGTACTTGAATAAATGTTGTCTTGGTGTCCGGACGTCTACATTTTGTCGAGTAAAATTACCAATTTCGTTGATAAAAAAAGATGAAACCCCACATTTCACTGGCACTCGATTTTCACACAATAATAACTGCCTGCTACCAAAACCAAGGACTAACTACAGCAAACTTACTGCGAGCTTTTTGGAAACATGAATATGGAATTCATGACCGCCCTCTATTAAATGAGTTTCTTCCATTCATTTATTTAAGAGGAAACTTCGTCGCCTCCTGTTGGGAAAGTGATTGTTTTCTTTATGTTACGTTTCTGAATGTGGAATAATACTCGCAGTATCTGCCTTTTGTGTTTATACTTTATTGGTATTGCCATGACTTGACATTTTTTGTTAATGCCTTTTGTTTCATGGGATTGCTGTTGCTGTTAACTGCATTAGGTGTGCTTTTTCTATGTATTTATTATAGGAGGTCTCTCTCCAGTCTTTCACTATGAGACCACCTAGAGTTACTTTTTCGGTACAAAATTTTAATCGCATCAGTAAACTGAAACTGAAACTGAAAATGGATGAAAAAACAACTTGCCGCAAGTGGAGAATGATCCCACGTCTTCGCATTACGCGTGTGATGCTCTGTTAGCTATCTATATCCACCGCTATATTTCTGGCGGTGTCTACAAACGGCCAGATATTCCATGTGTGGTGTATACAGTGGAGCGCCTAAACGACTTCCCACCTACTGCATTGTACTACACAAAACAGCCGTGTAAAATTCGACCGAATGGATTGTTTTACTGGGCCTGCTGACCGCCGGCGCTCGGTTTTAATGGGTTTTGCTAGATGAAGCGAACGCACCCGAACATAGCTATCAGAAACAGTCCGACATAGGTGTCACCCGCAAAGGTCCTTCCAAAGGTCACTACGTGTTACATTGGGCATACTTATCGGGGTTGTAGGATACCCAGAAACCGGGAGCACGTTGTTCTTTGCCAAGCACATGACGGCAAACTGTTTGAGCGGCCACATGAAGCGGGCAAGATGAACTTGACATGCCACAGGAATATTTAGAACACGGGGCTCATAAAAAAATCCACTGAGATTTCATTCATCGTCATCATACTTGCTTTTCTTGTGACATGTGTTACATGCAAAGTAAGCAGCAGAAGCACCACCAAGCTCAGGTTAGCACTGTTAAATGTACGGGTGGTTTCGTAGAAAATCAGCCATGAAATGAAGTTGCGGAATATTTGCTTTCCACCTTAAATTGAGATGCAGAATTTTATATTTCTTGTTTACGTCCTGATTGACCGCTAAAGCTGCATGACTACTACTGCTAAATTAAATGAATAAAGAAATGCTTTGCAGATATGTGCCAATGCGAGCGACTAAGATATCAAAGCCAGCTAAGCTGTATACTCATACATCTTAGCTGACTCTGATACCTTAGTTTCTTACACACTTCTTATTTCTTGCACCCTTCAGAAGTCCTATGGGTCTGTTCTGTTACTGTCAGAAAACTACCCGACTTTGCAAACGCTTCAGCTTTCTTCGCCGTATTCGAGTTTTGTACAGACCCCGCGTTCTTGTTTTAAATTTTAGTCGAAAGGATCACACGTGAGACTAATAAAATTGTCGCTTTGGTGTCGATCTCGCTGATATCTGAAGTGGAGCCGGTAGAACGTGACCTGAGAATAAACAGATTACAGGCGGAAACAAATTGCGCAGAGAAGTTGTCGATTTGGGTGAGGTATGGAATAGAACACAATGGAACAAACTTTATAATCACTGATAGTTATGTTTCCAAGCCATTTTGGTTCTCCAATGTAGGCTGCGTTGCCGGCCTTCCTTTGGCATGTTATACCAACCACTCCGGCGACCACAGTGGCCTTTGTCGGCTTTCAGGAAGCACGGCCTGGACTAGAGTAGACATTGGAGAATGTTTTCTTCTTCGCCAAAGGAAATTGTTAGCGTAATACTTTCACAGTTTACTCGTGTCGATACCTGACGAAACAGTTCAAGACTTGCTGCGTATAACACTGCCCCATTTATTGCGTCTCCCCTTCGTATTAAGGACGAAATTGAATTTTTTAGGATATTTATTCATGAAAAGAAATATCTGTGCTCCCGGTGTACATAGATATAGCGTCCCGAAGAGCAGTGGCCACGCCCGAAAAAAAAAGCACCAACACTGCACAGGACAGTTTGCAATGCGAACACTTCATCCACACTTCCTGAGGGCTATATCGCCAAATTTATGCTCATCAAGAGAAGACACCAGCCTGGTCGCAAAAATCTGGGAGCGATAAGACTGAAATTATGTCTCTGTTTTTGCACAGCGTCAAATATCGTTATTTATGGAACTCTGCATGTTTATACATATTTTTGCAGGCTGGCGCGTGTTATTGTACCACCTTCTCTGGCTTCTCGGACTAGTGCGCAGAACATCGAATAATTTACATGCTCTTTTTGCTGTATTCAGCGCTTATGGGCCTTCTGTGACATTTCATTTCGTTTGCCATGCAACGACGATGAGCAGCAGGTGACACCTACAAAAGATAACTTTTATAAAGTCAAGTAATTAATAAAAATGTATTTAACAGACGTACGTTTTTGACCAAAATGTTAAAAAAAGTTATTGAAATGGCGTTTTCACTCATGCGCGTTTGCCCATGCGTGCTTTTCATATGCAGCGGAAACCTGTGAGTATCCGCAAGTCAAAACGTCGCAATCGTTACTGCGGTGCAACAACGTTGACATAGCGTGAGTGCCAAAGCAAACAATGGCTTACGGGCCGCCCGTCGTGGTTCACGCCAGTGTACGCTAGGAAGCTGATGAACAAGCAGCTATCATCACTGGTAAAAAGGTTGGAGTAACTTCCTTAGCTTTAATCTGTGAATTCATCAAAAATTGAAGTAATTGCAGCTAAAGAAAGCTTCACAAAAAGCCCATTTAATATTTAATCAAGTTACATCTATTAATAAATCATCGCACTCGCGTAAACTTCAATCACAATCGTATCAATGTGGCCCAGGGCATAGCTGTTGGCTGCCGCTGATGTGTAGTGGGCTAAAGTAGCACAGATCTGCAATTTTTCTTGTATATTCACAAATATAAAACTGATTCAATAATCGTTCTTGCACTATTATAGAACAGCACTTAGCAAAGTGCAGTGTAAGCAGCATTTCAACGTGCGAAGAGGTTCTCTCGCGCCATTCCGGTAAGTGATTCTCTCCTCCGGAAAGCACGCACAGAACTCACCGGCTGAACAAGAGGCGGAGAACAGCGCGGCGAGTGAGCGAACAGGGCGGCACATAGCTGTTACTTCGCACCTCCTAGCACCGGGCGGCTTCGCCCGTCGGCTTGTCTGCTGACGAAGTTTCCATCTCGCAATGGCAGTGATTGATTAAAGGCGGGGTGCGTATGACGCTAATTCTGAGGCTGCGCCAGCGGGAAAAAAATTACCGTCGTGGATCAATCCCGAAAATAGCAGTGAGCAACGGGGGGAACACGCAAAAAAAATATAGTGGTAGTGCGCAAAATGTGCAGCATGGAACAACGCCTTTCGTTAGGACTAGCAGTCGACTTTTGTATGATCCTAGCCTTCTGCGAATACGTTGCTTCATCCAGAAGAAAACAAGGTACGACTCTGCACAAAGCTCCACCATAATGGGAGCCGTGCGAAGAAGCCACGCAGTTTGCGTGCGGGTTGATATTTTGAGAGGCAGCAGCGCAAGCTAGAGCTTTAGTAAACTTGCTGGCAAGCATCCGCGTAAAAACAACGATGCCAATCCACCCTTGTGATTCAAGTCAATGTCTCCTTGGAGTACATTCCATAAGAAGGTAATGTTTGCGTTGTACAAGGCCAACCGAAAATTCGTACAATGCAATTTGGTGGTTTCTTATTTGTAACATACACAAATAGTGGAAAAGCGGTTGTTCGAAGTGAGAAATCGGGGTTAAACTTTCAGTTCAGATTCATTGCCCATTATGTATTGTGAACAAAATAAGAAGTCTATTACTGACCTTGTGTTTATGTGTTACGAAGATGCTACGAAGCAGCCCTCGGAGACCTGGGTAAGTAGCGAAACAAAAGTGAACACGAATAAGGAAAGTCGTTCAAGCCGGCTCACCGCAAACATTATTTAGCAATAAAGTGTTCACTATAAAACATTGTTATAATCTCAAAACAGCGCTTTTGACCGAGCTGTGTTTACATGAAGACAAAATGTGGTAATGTCCCCTTCTATGCGTCATGAGGGGAAATATAAGCGCCAACTCTGTGCGTCATAAAAGCTGTAGAAAACAGGCTCTCGCCTGCGCCTTCATCACAGCTATTATTTATTAATTGTCCGTGCCAGAACAGTATTGTTTTAAATTGAGGTGAAATATGCATCAATATGGGCAAGAATGGTAATATTGCTTATGGGTGGGAATGTAGTTCTTTTATATCTATTTTTCACTTAAAACTTCTAACTATTTATAGCAGGGTGTTGATACGACATCATCTGCAAGAATATAAGGTTTCTAACTTCCTAATTTTCGCCAAGTTGACCCTCCTAAGACGAAAAATTTCGAGATGGAAATGAAAAAAGAAATTGCTGTCTGTTTAATTCAAGTGTAATTGTTGAGAAATGTAGTGTAAATGTTTCATGTCTGTTGCGTAAGGCACCATGTAATAAAATTTGGTGTGGCAATTGAAGTTTGAAATTGTAGTATTGTAGTCTTAAAGATGTCATATCATATGTTGTTATGATATGACTAATAAAAATCGGGCCCCTCGGTTAACCCCTTTCCCTCTCGTTTATTACATAACGAGGGTCTCGAATCCGGCAACATTGATGCCTTCAGGTAGCATGTGTGGATTTATTGACCGGTTGCCTTCACCCATAAAAGATCACGCTCTCTTGACGCCTGCGGCAGAAAGGATGTTCCACATACGCCGCCAAGGATTGTGAGTGATGGCGCTGGCTAACACTCCCAGGGTTCTACTAGGAAACATAGATACCCAAGAAAGTGGATGGGGAAACGGTGCTGTGGTAGCTGAATTGGTAGAGCATCGCACGCGTAATGCGAAGGTTGTGGGATCGTTCCCTACCTGCGGCAAGTGGTTTTTTCATTCACTTTAATTTCGATCAATTTATCGTTTCTTTATGTCATTTATTATAGAGAGAGAGAGAGAGAGCATACACGCTACAGTTTCAGTGCCCAAAACATAATGCTGTGACGTGGACTTATGCGTGAAGAACTCAGTAGCAATACTGTGAAAGACTAACTTTTATTGGGCTAAACTGTGCCCACACAAACAGGCTACACTTAAAGAACGGGGACAATTGCGAACACAGTCGGTGATCACCAAAATCTGATCAGCGGGTCAAGCGCGTCGGCTTTTATAGATCAGTCGTCGAATGTTCCAGAGTAACCGCTGGGACCCGCGTGCCTTCCACAAAGTTCTACACCATTCGCGTCGCGCATACATGCAATCAGATTACACAAGGTTCGGCGAGAACAGAGAGCGGATAGAAGCATCGATAACATTCTAGAAACTTCCGATACGTGTAGACGCGTCCTACGCTGAGCGATAACATTTCGTAGACGTTAATAGCGCTTACCCGTAAAAGATAAGCGAGTTCCCGTTTCAGTTGCCCCCTCTCAAAAGGCATCGTCCCGATGCTACAAACATAACAGGAGAGTGAAACAAAAAAGGTTGCTTGTTAAACAAAGTAACAAAACAACAAAAACAAAACCCAAGGTGACACAATCCCAATAAAGTCCAAAGTTCAGGTATGCAAAGTTCATTAGCGCTACTGGAGCGGCTTAATTCGCACAACATGAACTACTTCAGGTCGTGAGCGGCGCCGCTGTGATAGCGAAATGCCGTCTGACACGACCTCATTGTAGAGTGCGCCAATGCGTCGGATGATCTTGTATGGTCCGAAATAGCGGCGTAAAAGCTTCTCGCTCAGTCCTCGTCGGCGTATAGGGGTCGAAACCCAAACACGGTCGCCGGGCTGGTACTCGACGTACAGTCGTCGAAGGTTGTAGTGTCGGCTGTCGGTCTTCTGTTCGTTCATGATGCACAGGCGGGCGAGCTGTCGGGCTTCGGCACGCTGGAGACAGGTGGCGACGTCAAAATTTTCTTCGTTGCAGATGTGTGGCAGCATGGCGTCTAGAGTAGTCGTCGGATTCCTGCCGTAAACCAGCTTGAACGGCGTGATCTGTGTTGTTTCTTGCACCGCCACGTTGTAAGCAAAAGTTACGCACGGCAGGACCGCGTCCCATGTCTTGTGCTTGACGTCGACGTACATTGCTAGCATGTCGGCGAGATTTTGTTCAGGCGCTCCATGAGACCATTCTTTTGCGGTTGGTAGGCAGTTGTTATCCTGTGGCTTGTCTGGCTGTATTGCAGAGTGGCTTGGGTGAGTTCTGCTGTAAAGGCTGTTCCTCTGTCGGTGATGAGGACGTCAGGGGCACCATGTCGCAGCAGGATGTTCTCGATGAAAAATTTCGCTGCTTCGGCTGCGCTTTCTTTCGGTGGAGCTTTAGTTGCAGCGAAGCGGGCGAGATAGTCCGTCGCCACGATGATCCACTTATTTCCGGATGTGGACCTCGGAAACGGTCCCAACAAATCCATCCCGATCTGCTGAAATGGTCGGCAAGGAGGTTCGATCGGCTGTAGTAATCCTGCTGGCCTTGTCGGTGGTGCCCTGCGTCGCAGACTGTCTCGGCATGTCTTGACGTAACGGGCGACTTCGGCGGTCAGAGGCGGCCAGTAATACCTCTCCTGTACCCTCGACAGCGTCCGGTAGAATCCGAGGTGCCCAGCGGTTGAATCGTCATGTAGGGCGTGCAGTACTTCTGGACGCAGAGCTAACCGAACAACAGGAAGGTAGCTGGCGCGGACTGGTGAAAAGTTCTTCAAGAGCAGGTTGTTTTGTAGCGTGAACGAAGGCAATCCACGCTTAAATGCCCTAGGGACAACGTCGGTGTTCCCTTCCAAATACTCGACGTGCCCCTGTAGCTATGGGTCTGCTCGCTGCTGTTTAGTGAAATCTTCCGCGCTTATTATTCCAAAGAAGGCCTCGTCGTGCTCCTCGTCTTGCGGCGGGGGATTGATGGGGGTGCGTGATAGGCCGTCGGCGTCAGAGTGTTTTCGTTCGGACTTGTAGATTACCGTGACGTCATATTCTTGCAGTCTGAAGATCCAACGCGGTAGCCGTCCTGAAGGGTCCTTTAAGTTAGCTAGCCAACACAACGCGTGATGGTCGCTGACAACTTTGAATGGCCTGCCATATAGGTAAGGGCGGAGTTTTGCTGTAGCCCAAATGATGGTGAGGCATTCCTTTTCAGTCGTAGAATAATTGCCTACCGCTTTTGACAGCGACCGGCTAGCATAAAATATCACCCGTTCAAGTCCGTCTTTCCTCTGGACTACGATGGCACCGAAGCCTAGGCTACTCGCGTCAGTGCGTATTTCAGTATCGGCGCCCTCGTCGAAGTGTGCAAGTACCGGCGACGACTGCATTCGTCATTTGAGTTCTTGAAATGCGTCGGCCTGTGGCGTTTGCCACTTGAGCTCGAGGTCACATTTTGTTAGATGTGTTAGCGGCTCAGCGATGCGTGAAAAGTCCTTGACAAAGCGTCTGTAGTAGGCACACATTCCAAGCAATTTACGCACTGCCTTCTTGTCGATGGGTTGCGGAACTTTGCGATGGCAGCTGTCTTCTGCGGGTCGGGGTGGACTCCCGATTTTCTGATGGCATGGCCTAGAAACAGAAGCTCATCGTAAGCAAAGTGGCACTTTTCTGGCTTCAGAGTAAGCCCTGATGACTTGACGGCCTCTAGTACTGTCTTAAGCTGCCTAAGGTGATCGTCGAAATTTCCGGCGAAGTCGACGACGTCATCAAAGTACACAAGACAGGTCTGCCACTTCAATCCCGCTAATACCGCGTCCATCACGCGCTGGAATGTTGCAGGCGCCGAGCACAGTCAGAATGGCATAGTCTTGAACTCATAGAGGCCGTCTGGCGTGATGAAGGCGGTTCTTTCGCGATCCCTGTCATCGACTTCTTTGCCAGTAGCCAGACTTGAGGTCCATCGACGAGAATTATTTAGCGTTGCAAAGACGATCCAATGCGTCGTCTATCCGTGGTAGGGGTATGCGTCCTTCTTCGTGATCTTCTTCAGTCGACGATAATCGACGCAGAAACATACGGTTTCATTCTTTTTCTTCACTAAGACAACAGGCGACGCCCACGGGCTTTTCGACGGCTGGATTATGTCGTCGCGCAACATTTCCTCAATTTGTTGTCTTATAGCTTCGCGTTCTCGCGTCGAAACTCGGTAAAGGCTCTGGCGGAGTGATCGAGCGCACTCTTCGGTTATTATGCAATGCTTTGCCACTGGTGTTTGTCGGATTCTTGATGACGTCGAAAAACAGAGTTTCTATCGTGGAAGCAGACTTCTGAGCTGCTGCTGCTTAATCACTGGGGGACTTCGATTTATGTCGAAGTCTGGCTCGGTCGTCGGGGTAGATGCAGCAGAATCCGAGAGGACAAACGCATTGCTGGTCTCCAGAATTTCCTCGATGTATGCAATTGTCGTGCCCTTGTTGATGTGCTTGAACTCCTTGCTGAACTTTGTCAGCAACACTTTCGTGTTTCTTCCGCGCAGTCGGGCGATCTGTCTTGCGACGCAAATTTCACGGTCGAGCAGTAGACGTTGGTCGCCTTCGATGACGCCTTCTACGTCAGTGGGTGTTTCGGTTCCGACCGAAGTAACAATGCTGGAGTGAGGCGGGATGCTCACTTGATCTTCGAGCACAATCAAGCCGTGGTGACTACGAGGAATCTCCAGCGGTGTAGCTTGATCTTCCGACAGCGTTATTGACTTCGACTACAGGTCGCTGATTGCTCCGTGTTGGTTCAGGATGTCAATGCCGAGAATGACGTCTCCTGAACACCGTTGGAGGATAACGAAGGTGGCAGCGTAAGTCTGGTCATGAATGGAAATTCTTGCCGTGCAGATTCCAGTCGGCGTTATGAGGTGTCCTCCAGCGGTCCGAATTGATGGGCCTTCCCATGCAGTCTTAACTTTCATCAACTGGGCGGCGATGGGTCCACTCATGGCGGAGTAATCGGTTCCTGTGTCTACTAAGGCGGTGACTGCGTGGCCGCCGAGAAGCACGTCGAGGTCGGTGGTTCTTCGTCTTGCGTTACAGTTAGGCCTTGGCGTCGGATCACGGCTGCATAGCGTCTACCTGCCGCTGGTACGTGGCGTCGTCAAGTGGTGCTTCGTCTGCGTATTCTTTGCTTCCAGACTTTGTCGGGACGGTGGCGTGTCCTTATGTCGTCGAGGTAGTCTCGTCGTAGTCTTCGTAGGCGGCGGGGGATCTTCGTCAGTTCGACGAACAGCAACCGCACCACCGTCGGTTGCTGCTTTTAGTTTTCCGGATATGGGCTCACGGACCAGCCCCGGGCTGGGCCAGCGTATGGACGGCGCTGCGGCGAAGCGGCCTGCTGACGGCGAACGGGACGGTCGTCGAGGGCTCCACCGAGTAGCGGCGAGGTAATCGGCGATGTCATGAGGGCGTTCACCTTTCCCCGGGCGCTGCCTTGATGGCGAAACCTCACAATCCCAGGTCGTGGTATGGGCATCGGCGGTACACAATGCCGGCTTCGCCGCAGTGGTAGCAGAGCGGGCGGTGGTCAGGGGCGCGCCAAATGTCCGTCTTCCTCGCGTAGGTGCACTGGGCTACGGGTGGACGTGCTGGCGGCGGCGGACGACGGAATTGGGGCGTCACAGGGCACTGGCAGAGTCGCGGAGGGGGATCTTGACGCCGTGCGAAGGCGGCGTAGGTCATCGCTTCTGGCTGGGGCTGCGGTAATTGAGGTTGCACCTCAGGAACTTCAAGCGATCGCTGAACCTCATCTTTCACGATGTCAGCGATCGAGGCCACTTGAGACTGCGACGAAGGCAATACGTTGCGCACTTCTTCGCGCAGAATGGCCCTGATGGTCTCTTGGAGATCACCGTAGCCCAGTGCTTGGATGACGCACTGAGGCGTGAGCAGTTGGAGGTTATATTGCCTAGTGCGCATTCCTAAAGTTTTCTCAATCGTCGTTGCCTCTGTCAAGAACGGGCCTGCGGTGTTCGGTGGGTTTCGGATCAGTCCGGCGAAAAGTTCTTGCTTTACGCCTCGTATCAAGAAACGCACTTTTTTCTCTTCGGACATTTCCGGGTCAGTGTGCGGAAAAGACGGGTCATCTCTTCCGTGAAGATGGCGGTGGTCTCATTGGGTAGCTGGCCTCGGGTTTCCAGCAGAACTTCGGCCCTTTCCTTACGGACAACGCTCGTGAATGTCCGCAAAAAGCTACTACGGAACAGCTCCCATGACGTAAGGTAGGACTCCCGGTTCTCTCACCAAGTCCTCGCGGCATCTTCCAAGAAGAAGAAGTACACATGTCTTAGCTTATCCTCAGAGGTCCAGTTATTGTAGGTCGAGATCCTTTCGAAGGTTTCGAACCAGGTTTCCGGATCCTCCTACGTAGCTCCACGGAAGGTAGGGGGCTCTCTGGGCTGTTGAAATACGAAGGGTGACACTGGGGCTGCCATTGTGGTTGCCTTGGTCACAATCTTTTTGGTCTTCTCAGGAAGCTGTTGAAGATGGCGGCTTGCTCGATGGTCCGGGACTACGTTGGTGCTCTCTTTGCAGCCCGGGCTTGGATCACGGCTGGTCGGGGGCGTCCGGTACATGAACGAAAAGCACCTCCACCAGATGTCACGTGGAGCGACGTATGAAGAACACAGTAGCAACACTGTGAAAGACTAAACTAACTTTTATTGGGCTAACCTGTGCCCATAAGAACAGGCTACACTTATAGAACGGCGAAAACGGCGAACACAGTCGGCGATCGTCAAAATCTGATCAGCGTGTCAAGCGCGTCGGCTTTTATAGATCAGTCACCGAATCTTCCAGAGTAACCGTTGGGACCCACGCGCCTTCACAAAGTTCTACACCATTCGCGTCGCGCATACATGCAATCAGACTACACGAGGTTCGGCGACAACAGACAGCGGATAGCAGCATCGATAACATTCTAGAAACTTCCGATACGTGTAGACACGTCCAGCGCTGAGCGATAACATTTCTTAAACATTAAAAGCGCTCACCCGTAAAAGATAAATGAGTTCACGTGTCAATAGCAAATAGATGCTGTTAAAAAATAGGTGCATTTGTTTTGAAGCAGATAAAAGTACGTGCGCTTGGAAATTAAACGGAAAATAAACGCGAAGCTTCGGCTTGGCGTATTGCAGCGAATAGAGATATTAAACATACAGGAATCAGAGGTATTTCTACACGTCGAACGTCTTGAAGCGAAAATGTAAAATGAAACCACGGCCCGAACAGAAAGAAAGCCGAGCACGTGCATTAACGCCACCCAAAGCTGTCGCACACTGCGAGCACTGCACCAGCAGTCTGCTTACAGCGGAAACCGTTACATCACATACGTCAGATCAACTCACGGGGGTAGCACAGCATTTCAACACAGATGCATGTTTTCACTCAGTCCAGCATGATTTCTTTTTATCCTTGCTTACGCTTTATTCGCCTGCTCACAGGCCATATATAATATAATGTCGCCGAGATTGTCGCCGATATAATGTCGCCGAGATACGGCAGTACCACAAGAATGCAGACGTCTAACCCACTGTCCTTCTTCATGCAGTTTGCTGTCAGCATACTCCTTGTCGGTGGGAATGCGCACACCGGGCTGCTGCCGGAGGTGATCAGTAGATCGCACACCAACAACACCGATTTCCACGTGCCAAATGCTCCTACAATCCGTGCTGGAACAACTCGCCATGTGGTTCGCCGACCGATGCGCCCTGCTGGACACATGACCGGCATCGAGCGCCATCTATACAACAGTCTATATATGGTGTTACTTAACTGCCGGGAGCCATTAGGTACGGCAGTGCCACAGGAATGCAGACGTCTAAACCGCTGTCCTTCATGCAGTTTGCTGTCAGCATACTCCTTATCGGTGGGAATTCGCACACCGGGCTGCTGCCGGAGGTGATCAGTGGAACGCACACCAACAACACCGATTTCCACGTGCCAGATTGCTCCTACCATCCGTGCTGGAGCAACTCGCCATGTGGTTCGACGACCAACGCGCCCTGCTGGACACATTACCCACATCGAGCGTCATCTATACAACAGTCTATATATGGTCTTACTTCACTGCCGGGAGCCATTGGGCACGGCAGTACCACAAGAATGCAGGCGTCTAACCCGCTATCCTTCTTCATGCATGTGAGGAGGCGTCATGATAAGTGTTTTAGGTCTAGTAACCTCTTCTTGTTGGTGCTGCCTTGCCCGCGGCTTGTTGTTGCAGTTGCCGATGTTGTATTGTTTTTATGGAAACTTCTTTTAGTAGCTGGGGAAATAGAGAATCCAGGCCCCGAGTTAAGCCGGATTGCTAAATAACTAAAGGATATCGCAACCGATACAAAATATATCAAGGAACATCGGCTAACCGAAATTGAAAAGAAGATAGACGCCCTCTCCATACTTGAAGAAAAAGTGATCTCATACAAAAAGAACATATCGCAGTTAGAAAAAGCTTTTAAAAGATTAGAAAACAGGGTTGATGATTTAGAAAACCACAGCAGAAGAACAAATCTTATTGTTTTCGGACTTCCCGAGGAAGAGGGCGAAAACAGCTCTACATTAGAATGCAGTGTCAATCAAACAATCATCAAGGAAATCCTTGGGTTGGAGCCAGTTGCCATCGAACGAATACATCGCTTAGGCAGGCCGAATAAAAAAAAACAGACCAGTCATCTTAGAGCTACTTGACTCAAGTAACAAACCAGCGATACTGAAAAAAGGCTATAAATTCAAGAAGACTAAGTACTCTATTGGTGAAGAATTCAGTCGTAGAGTGCTCGAAAAGAGAAGAAAACTCTGGGAAAGCACTAAATCAGGACGTGAGAAAGGTGAAAAAGTATCCCTATTCTTTGATAAACTGTACATAAACGACAGCATGTTTGTCTGGCATGACGAAAGAAATATGAGAGTCGCAGTTCGAAAAAACGCCGGGAGAAGTCGACCAGTAACTCAATGCCACAAACATTCACAGAAATAACACTGCTAAATGTGAACGCGAGAAGTATTGTAAATAAAACTGAAGCATTAGAAACCTGTTACTCGAGCACAGGCCTGAAATTGTTGCTATTACTGAAACATGGCTTTCACGAGAAATATACAGCCACGAAATAGCACCCCCAAATTACTCAGTTATCCGTAAAGATCGACCAATTCGAGGCGGTGGCGTAGCTCTGCTTATTAAGAAGTCCTTACCCTTTGTATTGATGCCCGTCGTTCCAGATGTCGAGGCTGTGTTCTGCAGGATTATGTGTGATTTTGCTATTCTTACTGGTTGCTTTTACAGAAGTCCTCTTTCTGGTCACGAGAGTGTTATTACTGTACAGGAGTTAATGCAGAAGCATGCTAGCAACCGAGTTGTTCTTATGGGAGACTTCAATTTACTTGATATTGACTGGAATACCATGCACCACACTTCACTCTCATCAAATTGGCTCATTGATTTGATGTTAAATTTCGGGCTTCATCAAGTTGCAACCTTTCCTACGCGAACACAAGGAACAAGCGATAACATCCTAGATTTAATATCGATTAGTCACAACTTCCCCCTTGATCTACTGAACTCGGAGATCATAAACGGTACCTCAGACCACAACATACCAAAATGCCAGCTGCCCCTCGGATGCACTGCAACAGCCAAAAGTACTGAAATTATTGTCCCTAATTTTGAAAAAGCCGGTGATTCCTCTATACTAACCTATTTAGTCCATGAATACCAAGAATTTTACGAAACTGCAAATGATAGTTCTGTTCAGGTCAACGATCTCTGGCTTCATTTCAAGCATATAGCATCGCACTGCATGCGTCATTACATCCGGAAAGAAAGTAAAAAGTCAAACAAAAAAATCCTTGGATAACACGCGATATAATTCACGTCAAGCGCAGAATAAAACGCTTGCGGCGTAAGATGAAACTCTCCCGCGCTGCCGCCGAACTCAAGTTAAAGACAAAGCTTGCGAAGCATATATATTTCAATGAAACATTGCCTAACCTTATCAATTACAACCCTAATCGCTTTTGGAACTTTTTTCGCGCACGTCCCGCAGCGACACCAGATCGTCCACGCGAGGAAAAACCGGCACTCGCTGATAAATTTAACCAACACTTTCAATCAGTCTTTACTAAAGATAACAACACAGTTCCATATTTGCCACCGTCATCATTCCACATTATCGACACTAATAATAAATGACTCCGGAATATTTAAGCAGTTACTTGAGTTAGACGTGAAGAAATCAAATGGTCCCGATAACATTCCCAACGAGTTCTTGAAAAGATATGCTGAATGTAACAGTAAATATCTTGGCCTTATTTACCTCAAGTCACTTTCGACGTCAGACCTACCTGAATATTGTAAAATTGCCAAATTTTACCGATTCATAAGTCAGGCGATACTAACCTGCCATCTAACTACAGACCAATTTCGCTTACCAGCAAATCATGTAAAATTTTGTAACATATTATTCTCAAACACTTAACCGCACATTTCGAAGAGCATATTCTAGTAGATGTTCAACACGGTTTTAGAAGAGGCTTATCGACAGTCACTCAGCTAACAGAGGTCGTACACGATCGTGCTTTAAGTATTAATAATCATAATCAAACTGACCTACTTTTACTAGATTTCAGTAAAGCGCTTGATTGTGTGTGCCATACTAAACTAACTGCCAAAATTACAGCTGCGATTGGCAATGGACCCATTACTGCATGGATAAAAAACTTTTTATCTCGCCGATCACAATTTGACGTCATCGAAAACATCCCATCTGCTCCGGTTCCTGTCACATCAGGGGTCCCTCAGGGCTCAGTAATAGGTCCGCTGTTATTTTTACTTTCTGTCAATGACATTACAAATAACATTGATTGTAAAATCAAAGTGTTCGCAGACGACTGCATAATATACAGAGAAATACGTAATCACCAGGATCAAGTTATGCTCAATAATGCACTAGCAAAAATAACCGAATGGTGTGATCACTGGCAAATGACCATTAATACTAACAAAACGGTTTGCGTGACAGTGGCGAGAAAAAAGCACCCATCGCTTTTCCACTACACACTTAACGGCAGCCTCGTAACTAGAGTTCAACAGCATAAGTATCTTGGTTTAACAATAACATCCAACCTTAACTGGACAGCACATATTAACAACATTACCTCTTCTGCATTACGAAAACTCTCCTTTCTCAAAAGCTGTCTGCGGTTGGCACCAACGTCAAACCTTTAACTTACATTACATTTGTGAGACCTGTCCTTGATTATGCTAGTGTCGTATGGTTCCCGTACACTAAAACAAATATATCTAAACTGGAAATGATCCAGAGAAAGGCAGTTAGGTTTATCCACCGAAAATACCCGCGCAGTGATTCCCCTACTCTTCTAACAGAGTCAGGGCTTGCAACTTTGGCTGTACGAGCGAAACGAGCTCGTCTAAAATTTCTGCATCAAATATTACACAGCCGACTAAAAATAAATGCCTCGGCATACGTTACCTTTTCTAAATCCCGCGTACTTCGTCATAATCATCCCTATACACTAAACGAGTTCCTTTGTAATAACGATACTTTTAAGTCTTCCTTTTTCCCCCGTGTTGTTCGTGAGTGGAATAACCTAGATGCATCTGTAACTAACGCAGTTTCGCAGTCTGATTTGGTAAGTTATTAGAAGATGAAATAAGTAGTTAGAAAAGAATAGTTCTTATGCATAGATAATCGTCAGAACTCCCGTTTTCTGAACTATAGCTAAACATTTATCTCCTTTGTTTCTTTCTTTGTTTTTATAACAGTGTAATAATCCTTACGTACATGTAACCTGAGGTGTACTATTTCTGTGAGTCGCCCTTGTTTTTCATATTATTAGTGTTGTAAAATTGTTCATTGAACCTGTTTGATGTACTTAATTTACATGTTTTCATGTTCTTACCATTCGGTATATAGAACATGAATTGTATGTACAATCATATGCCACCTGCTATGGTCTCGATATGAGACTGGCAGTATTGTAAATAAATAAATATAAAACAACTGGAAGGAAATGCGAAAACACGCGTGTACTTAGATTTAGTGCACGTTAAACCAGATTTATTTCAAGGGAATTTCCCACGTCTCAATAATTTCTCTCGTCGTATACGAGTGCTGATTGCCGTGTTATAGTTTGTTAACGAAGCTTCCCCTCAAGTCTAAATATTTTAAGGCAGTTTTCCTAGTGTATAAAGCCGCTCGAGTTCACGCTGCTCCTCTGGCGGCCAGTTTTCAAAGAAATTATCGACAAAAATCGACTGCCGCGGACAACATCAGTCCCTTTCCACATAAGTATGAGGCTCGGAGCAGGAGCTTTGGCGCTTGAAAGTAACCGTCGGCTTGACGAACCAACCGACTGAGCTACCTTTCCGGGCAACATTGAAGGATCACGAGTTCAAATCACATGTTATGTTCCTTTTCTCTTCCTTTTTTTTCTTTTTCTTTTAATGTATTTTCCTTCCTTTTATCACTGTACGGAAACCCTCCTAAAAAAAAAAAATTATATATCCTCAATTATGTGTGGCCACACATGTGCAGGTCATAAATACCAGGTTCTCTAGCCGAGTGCCATCCATGCGGTATAACCGAGCTCAGATTGGTCCACCTTGACTGATCAAATAGGGCACCACTGTAGGTTAAATGAGGCGTTCAACTCCTGCGGGACCCGCCGTGGTTGCTCAGTGGTCATGGTGTTAGACTGCTGAGCACGAGGTCGCGGGACCGGACCCCGGCCACGGCGCCCGCATTTCGATGGGGGCGAAATGCGAAAACACCCGTGTACTTAGAATTAGGTGCACGTTAAAGAACCCCAGGTGGTCGAAATTTTCGGAGTCCTCCACTACGGCGTGCATAATCAGAAAGTGGTTTTGTCACGTAAAACACCATAATTCAATTTTTAATTTAACTCCTGCGGGGACGGTAGAGTATCCGTCCCCAGTGCAAGAGGACCGCGATTCAAATCCCGGTGCCGCGCAATTCTCCACCGGGAAATACAAAAAAAAAACCATGTGTTGAGAAAATTGCACAAACAGGCCTGGAGTGCGGCCTGATCCCGGTGACCAGAACCGGTAACGCACTCTCTCACCAGAGCAGGATTGGCCACCCTGGTGCAGTACTTGGCCACAACCTCCTATATGAATACAACAATCAAACCCCGGCCCTCAGTCCCCAGCAGCCGCGAAGCAACTGACCACGGCGGCGGTCAGATCTGTAACGCTGCAGAGGGTGCTAAGAATACCTGGCTCCGGACAGGCCGCCATTGGAATCTGAACCTGGCAACGTTTAACGTTAGAACGCTGTCTAGTGAGGCGAGTCTAGCAGTGTTATTGGAGGAATTAGAGGGTAGTAAATGGGATATAATAGGGCTCAGTGAGGTTAGGAGGACAAAAGAAGCATATACAGTGCTAAAAAGCGGGCATGTACTGTGTTACAGGGGCTTAGCGGAGAGACGAGAACTAGGAGTCGGCTTCCTCATTAATAAGGAAATAGCTGGGAACATACAGGAATTCTATAGCATTAACGAGAGGGTGGCAGGTCTTGTTGTGAAACTTAATAAGAGGTACAAATTGAAGGTGGTACAAGTCTATGCCCCTACATGCAGTCATGATGACCAGGAAGTCGAAAGCTTTTATGAAGACGTGGAATCGGCGATGGGTAAAGTCAAAACAAAATACACTATACTGATGGGCGACTTCAATGCCAGGGTAGGCAAGAAGCAGGCTGGAGACAAGTCAGTGGGGGAATATGGCATAGGCTCTAGGAATAGCAGAGGAGAATTATTAGTAGAGTTTGCAGAACAGAATAATATGCGGATAATGAACACCTTTTTCCGCAAGCGGGTTAGTCGAAAGTGGACGTGGAGGAGCCCGAATGGTGAGACTAGAAATGAAATCGACTTCATACTCTGCGCGAACCCTGGCATCATACAAGATGTAGACGTACTAGGCAAGGTACGCTGCAGTGACCATAGGATGGTAAGAACTCGAATTAGCCTAGACTTGAGGAGGGAACGGAAGAAACTGGTACACAAAAAGCCAATCAATGAGTTAGCGGTAAGAGGGAAACTAGAGGAATTCCGGATCAAGCTACAGAACAGGTATTCGGCTTTAACTCAGGAAGAGGACCTTAGTGTTGAAGCAATGAACGACTATCTCATGGGAACCATTAAGGAGTGCGCAATAGAAGTCGGTGGTAACTCCGTTAGACAGGAAACCAGTAAGCTATCGCAGGAGACGAAAGATCTGATCAAGAAACGCCAATGTATGAAAGCCTCTAACCCTACAGCTAGAATAGAACTGGCAGAACTTTCTAAGTTAATCAACAAGCGTAAGACAGCGGACATCAGGAACTATAATATGGATAGAATTGAACAGGCTCTCAGGAACGGAGGAAGCCTAAAAACAGTGAAGAAGAAACTAGGAATAGGCAAGAATCAGATGTGTGCGTTAAGAGACAAAGCCGGCAATATCGTTAATAATATGGATGAGATAGTTCAAGTGGCTGAGGAGTTCTATAGAGATTTATATAGTACCAGTGGCACCCACGACGATAGTGGAAGAGAGAATAGCCTAGAGGAATTCGAAATCCCACAGGTAACGCCAGAAGAAGTAAAGAAAGCCTTAGGAGCTATGCAAAGGGGGAAGGCAGCTGGGGAGGATCAGGTAACAGCAGATTTGTTGAAGGATGGTGGTCAGATTGTTCTAGAGAAACTGGCCACCCTGTATACGCAATGCCTCATAACCTCGAGCGTACCGGAATCTTGGAAGAACGCTAACATAATCCTAATCCATAAGAAAGGGGACGCCAAAGACTTGAAAAATTATAGACCGATCAGCTTACTGTCCGTTGCCTACAAAGTATTTACTAAGGTAATCGCAAATAGAATCAGGAACACCTTAGACTTCTGTCAACCAAAGGACCAGGCAGGATTCCGTAAAGGCTACTCAACAATAGACCATATTCACACTATCAATCAAGTGATAGAGAAATGTGCAGAATATAACCAACCGTTATATATAGCTTTCATTGATTACGAGAAAGCGTTTGATTCAGTCGAAACCTCAGCAGTCATGGAGGCATTACGGAATCAGGGTGTAGATGAGCCATATGTAAAGATACTGGAAGATATCTATAGCGGCTCCACAGCCACCGTAGTCCTCCACAAAGAAAGCAACAAAATCCCTATAAAGAAAGGCGTCAGACAGGGAGATACGATATCTCCAATGCTATTCACAGCATGTTTACAGGAGGTATTCAGAGGCCTGGAGTGGGAAGAATTGGGGATAAAAGTTGATGGAGAATACCTTAGCAACTTGCGATTCGCTGATGATATTGCCTTGCTTAGTAACTCAGGAGACCAATTGCAATGCATGCTCACTGACCTGGAGAGGCAAAGCAGAAGGGTGGGTCTGAAAATTAATCTGCAGAAAACTAAAGTAATGTTTAACAGGCTCGGAAGAGAACAGCAGTTTACGATAGGTAGCGAAGCACTGGGAGGGGTAAGGGACTACATCTACTTAGGGCAGGTAGTGACCACGGATCCGGATCATGAGACTGAAATAACCAGAAGAATAAGAATGGGCTGGGGTGCGTTTGGCAGGCATTCTCAAATCATGAACAGCAGGATGCCACTATCCCTCAAAAGGAAAGTGTATAACAGCTGTGTGTTACCAGTACTCACATATGGGGCAGAAACCTGGAGACTTACGAAAAGGGTTCTGCTGAAATTGAGGACGACGCAACGAGCTATGGAAAGAAGAATGATGGGTGTGACATTAAGGGATAAGAAAAGAGCAGATTGGGTGAGGCAACAAACGCGGGTAAACGACATCTTAGTTGAAATCAAGAAAAAGAAATGGGCATGGGCCGGACATGTAATGAGGAGGGAAGATAACCGATGGTCACTAAGGGTTACGGACTGGATTCCAAGGGAAGGGATGCGTAGCAGGGGGCGGCAGAAAGTTAGGTGGGCGGATGACATTAAGACGTTTGCAGGGACAACATGGCCACAATTAGTACATGACCGGGGTAGTTGGAGAAGTATGGGAGAGGCCTTTGCCCTGCAGTGGGCGTAACTAGGCTGATGATGATGATGATGATGAAAGAATACGAGGTGGTCCAAATTATTCCGCAGTCCCAGACAACGGCGCACCTCATAATCAGATCATCGTTATTGCACGTAAAACCCTAAAATATAATTTTAAATAAATGCGTGCCATTCCCGCTGAAGTGCGAAAAACTAAACAATGGCGTTACGCGCCATTGCTTTTCCAGAGATCAGCCATCAACTTCACGCTCACTTCTGGTGCCTTCTTCCCAAAGCCACTGTTTCTTTCATTTATTTTTGGCTATTCTTGTGGCGTCCAACCCAGACTCGTGTTTTAAACACGAAGGAAGAGTGACACGTCTGATGTGTAGTGTACGTACGCTTTAGCACAGATCGCTATAGGTTTTAAGCCGCACGTATAATTCTTCTCAAGTCGAAAGGTGTATGCAGCAAGAAACACACGGAGAATCACACTCATGGCTACGTTCTCTGAATTGTGCTACTCAGGCAGTTGACTCTAGAAATAACAGCGAGGATTGCACCATGCGACTAGGGAACACAAGCAAAGGAACAGTGCTCGGAGAGAGAGAGAGAGAGAGCTGGTTACAATGTGTGACAAAATATGGTGGTGGCAGTTAGCTTCAATGCCTTTTCAAACGCTACATTTACAAGTTTACACGCCAGCATAACACCTCAAAATAAAATTAGCTAATAGGATAGAGAGATTTGAAATCTGTTGCATATATCAAGACACTTGTGATTGGGCCGATGCTTCCAGAATGACTAGCATGAGCATTGATTAGCAAGTTATATTATTGTTGCATTGGAACACGCATACCAAAATTTTCAGTCTTGCTGAAGATGCGAGAAAAGCGTTTCCTACAAACAAATAATTCATGTTTTCCATATATTGAAAAGTAAACACTGAAAATATTACACATGTCGAAAAACCGCACTGATATCAGCGATAACGTTGCATTGACAACCGGCCCATAGTAAAGACTTTTCAAGACACCGTTCTGCAAGTCACAGAGATCTTCAGGGGGAAAATGTTGCTGTAGCCCAGTTATAGACATTCTCGAGCAGCGCCGTTGTGAGCTAGTGGAATTTCGAGCGATATATAAAGGCGTTCTTTGTATGAACAGGAAATCAGAAAATGCCGGTGGCTTGTGTGAGTTAAAACAAAACTTAGAGCTTTATGCGGGAGACGCCACATATATCCTAGCTTACAGCTGCTATTTAATTGCAATAAACGCCAGCCATATAACAAATTGAATGCACCCCTCAACAATGCTCTCTCGGGCCTCCAGCTATTCAGTTTATGACGTGCAACACATGAACGAATTTGTCACTCATAAAGAAAATAGTTTTTGCAAGCGAGAACACACAAAATGAGAGTGGTGCTGCCTGTTGTGGGCCATGGTACCTCGCCTATTCGACGTCAGAATGACTGATTCACGGAGAGCGACTTCTATGTCCCAGCCCTGCGAGCCGCATCACTTTCTCCGTTTAAAACCACCGAGGTGCCAGAACCACTTAGCCCGCTCCAGCCACCGATACTCAACTGACCATAGAGAGAGACAGAGAGAGAGAGACAAAAGGGAAGGAAAGACGGGGATGTTAGCCAGTGTAAGTACCGGCTGGCTATCTTCTGCTGGGGAAAGGGTTAAAGGGAATAAGTGCACGAAGAAGAAAAAGAAAGCTTAGAAAAATTCACACAGTAACGCGATGCTACGCGCTACGACATTCAAAGACGGTCGCACAATTCGCAAGCCCTTAAAAACTTCAGCAAAGCCCTTCAGGCCTTGATTGCCGAAACCCATCTGGACAATATCTGGTATTTTAAATCCAAGCAGAGCCGCACAGCATGGATAGCTTCAGCTACTCACGCAAGCTGAACACGATAGTGTCTCTATGAAAGCGTAACAGCAACATAGAGGGAGGTTATGGGAAGATTATATGTTTACTTGTTCCCTTTTGGCGCGGGTGGTTCGAATTGAAACGCAGCAACGCCACCTCCATGGGGAATTTTTAAGGCAACAAAGTAATATATTCGCACGTAAAACCGGAGGATAGACATCTGAATGAATTAACTGCCGATCTAGGTCGACTAACTATTAATTCAGATCAGTCAGTCACACATCTTTATGTGCGTCCAAAACTTTTTCTGCTATAGCTACACATATTATATAGATGCGCCGCCTTTGGAGGCGGATACATTTTCATTACATGTGGGGTAAGGAGTATTAAGGTGAAAATGATCAGAATGTACCATAACCGCGAAGGTTTATTTATATCAGCCGTGAGCTTTGGCTATTGTTCAGTCCTTTGTTTTACGGTGTCTTTTCAGTGCACAATGATTTTAATTATTTGTCATCATGGAGTGACTGACGACATATAGTGAGTATTTCTCTCCACGTATTATACACCTATATCACGGGAAATTTAATTGGCTACTGAAATGCAAATAATTAACGTACTATGAGTTTTGATGGCGATCCCTTACTCCAGAAACACACTTTCACAGCTCCAATGTTGCTTTCTTTAGCTTCCAAGTATAGAGTAGCCACCGCCTTCCACAAAACGAAAGGAAAGTGCACATAATATGTAATCATGAAATATGCAGGGTATATGAGCGTATACGGACTACTACACGAGCTGGCGCCCATAGCAGACCGTCGACTGAAAGCTGCGCAAAGAAGCGTCGGCGTGTGAACAATGTGCCAGCTGATCTTGAAAGCGGACAGAAAAAAAATAAGCTGTCATATCTCGAGAGTAGTGATGTAACGAGCGCGTTACCCTCGGCCATTGGAAACAGATGGTCCCAGTTAGGCCCTATAGCGAGGCCACACAGTGTGAGAAATACCGGAGGCCGAGCAGAAATAAATCTTCCTAGAAGGGGAGCATGACACAATAATTCATGTCGTGATATTATCGGAGCAATTCAAGATGGGGTGCACTAGGGACGGTGGTGCCTGTATGCCTAGTCCCGCAGTTCTGGCCACCTGGCGCAGAAATTCTTGCGTCATTTGGTGCAAAAGCTGTAGCTCAGGACTGAGCCATTATGACCTCCCACCAGAGATCCTGAGTAGTCCTCGGAAAAAAAAGAAAGGAGGGGGAAGGAAGAAGGAAAGACATTGCTCAGTTCCCTAAAAGGCAATGATAGTAAGTATTCAAATAACACAAATTACAAAGAAAGCCATGCGCTTCAATTAGGATCAGTACATGCGTTTCAGTATTTTCTTTTTGAGACTATCATAACTTCAGGCTAGTTAACATTGCTCCTTAGACTACAGTCAACTGATGGCTTCGCAAAGATTACATTAGACTGCATACCGCTGGGTTGACGAACTATTCCACGTAGCAAGGGGTGATGAAAAATACAGAAGGTGAACAAGTTTATACGCCAATGTATACACCAGCTGCCGACTTCTAAGCGCTTCCATTGCTTACCCCTAACAGTTTACCTTTGAAAGCGCACGTGCTTCTTTTGTGCACGCCGCTGGACAGCAAACAATTGATTTGTTCCATATTTTATATGAACTACTATTGACACACGAAGGAAACGACATTTTTTTACGATTAAGTAGTAGTAGTAGTCCAACGGCACACTAAATACATACAATCGAGTGAGTGTGTATGTGCAGCCACGGGCCTAAATATTTTTAGATGTGCGAAACCTACGATGCCGAATGACCTTAAGACGTTGTGGATGCAGACAAATAAAGAGAGTACAGTTTCTTCACCAAGAATAGTTACACCCGCACATAGACCTGCTGGTCGATCACGGGTTTCCCATATACCTAAGGAGTTATTGCTATAGTTCAGTAACGATTTACAGCTTATATCGTGAACGAAGGTTCAGCATGTTTTGCTACACGCTCTCAACGTCTGATTAATTTTTGTGTTCACTGCATCCGCATGACAACAGAAGATGCGGAAGTTATACTGCGCAAGTCTTTTCGCACTTTCTCCTTGGCCTCCGACCACCTTGTTATAGAGCATGAAATGAAACAAACGACGCAAGAAGTCAAAATAGAGACAACGAGTGACTTGCAACTTAGGCTTGTTTTCGTCTATCTTTCGTCTTTCAGCGTCGTTTGTCTGGTTTCATGCTGTTTATCAAGATGGAAAACCAACTAGACCGGTCTCATACTTTGACTAACAACTGATTTGATGTTAGGATACTTGAGCTAAGTGGGCCAATTTGCAAAACCATGGCATAACGAGGTCGTCAAGAAAATGAGAGCATGGTTCCAATACGACGCTACACTTCAGCGCATCTACTATTCAGAGAAGCATCATGAATATTGCATTGTAATCTCTGGCCGACAACTGCCCGTGTGAAGCTAGCCGCATGGTATGAACGCGCTTTCCTGCACCATCGTGCGGCTGTCTTTACGTGAGTAACGCCTGCGAAGCAATCATGCGCTATTTTGACGCTTCCTTTCTGCCGTTGTGTTGCCGCGCTATTTGTCCATGATGGCCTGAAAGCAACGACTTTCATTCGCAGTGGAGTGCGTCACGTCGCGGGTGCGGAAACTGCAGGGAGCTCGCCAATGGGATAGGTGCATTACAACAACGAGTTCCGTGTATGGCTCCCATTCGCAAAGGCCACTGCCCGAGGTTGTTTTCGACCTCTCACACTCTACAGCGCGGTACTTTAGTTGCCTACATTTCCCGTTGCCATTTTTTTTCCCGAACATTATCTGCGTACTTTTTCGTCAACGATTTCTGCTTTGTAGAAGACATTGCAGGGAATTAATTTGCTAGAATTTAAGAATTAGGAACAGTATGAAGGCCTGCACTGCGACCATACCCACACAGTATGGTATAAAACATGAAGCGCCTGGAAAGCGGAAGAAGTGCATCTGCTTGGTCGCTATATTTGTGCGGGGTTCTGATTTTTCTGGTATTTTAGACATTTACGGTCAGCATTGACGATCACTGACTAACAAGACGTCGGGTTAAGCTTTAGCGGGCCGGGCGCCTGACATGCACGACGTTTAATTTTTGAGGACCTGGCTTTACCCTGCCACCACGGTGGTCAGAAGCCGAGAACATCGTCACGAGGTTTATGCCCATCCAAGTGTAGCAAGCCATATGAATGATACTACAAGCCGTAATGAAAAGCCATGGGGCCTTGCCGGCGTCACAAAGCTACATAAAGCCGGCACCTCTGGTTCTTACCAATTCGGAAACAACTTCCGCGACTTCAGGAATAATGGCTGACGGTGAAGCCGAGAGCAAGAAACATCATCCAGAGGACAGCAAGTAAGATGATACAACATCGAATTATGAGCTAAGTGATGAAGAATAGAAGGGTGAAGAAGCACCATTTGCCTTGGTCACGTACAAGAAAAAACGAGCAGAAGGCATTCCGGTTGTCTTTCACCCAACAAGTGAAAGTACTACTTTTGGCAAGTGAATCCAAACCGAGTGTCTGCCGAAGTGGTTTCCGCTGCGAAAGAAAAGGTGCAGTCTTTCAGGACGACCAGAGACGGAAGTTTCAGTGTCAGCGTTGCTTCCTTAGCATCCGCAAAGCGCCTTTTGATGCTCTCAAGTGTAGGCGGCCTGGAAGTCAAGCCCTTCATCCTAGAGTCATACGCGCGAAACTTTGGGAAATAAGACATGTGCCTCAGCAGTGTACAGACGAGCAACGCCTAGACTTGAAAGATGCAGGAGTTATATCGGCACGCAGACAGATAAAGTATTACCACCAGGAAGATGGAGCAGTAAAGTTGCATCCACTTCTCACAGGAATCCTGATTTTCAGACACGATCGCACTACATTAGGAAGAATTTACTGAGGTTTCAACAGTCATCATGTCGAGGAATAGCTAGGACCAGCACTTCACTGCTGTAATTGCCAGCAATTTGGGCACATAGCGAAAAACTGCCGCAGCACACGTCGATGCAAAATCTGCTCAGAAGATCATGACCACAAGGAGTACAAGTCACTCCATCAGCCTAAATGTGACACCAATGCGGGTAACCATGCCGTCTTTTAGTCAGGCTGCCCTCAGAACAAGGCAGCGGTACACATTCATCGACATGAACTTATCCACGGAAGACAACCTTGACGCAATGAACCCTCCCCAAACCTTGAGATTATTCATCCAGTGCAATGTCACCCACCTCAGCGGGCACGGGAACCACAACAGCAAACATAAAAAACAAAGATATTCCTCCTCAAGAGAACAACCCACAGTGCAATCAAGAGACTAAGCAAGAGGATCACAGTCAAGCGCCCAGTTTTATGCGTGAATGCTACGGAAACTCACACGACAACAGGCAGAAAGTAATACACCAGAAAGCTCCAATATTCGCACACATTATTATCAGCGACCTTATGCAACTATTGCAGACGTAACACCAGTTAATAGCGGCCATACTACGGCATCGGTGGCGCAACTGATTTTGTCAATGCTTTTTACAGCTCTTGAGGCAATTCTATCTGCTCTGCCGGAAGCAAACAACCTACCAGAAGTGAAAGCCTTGTTACCTCTGGAAGCACTCTTGTATAGACAATCCGGGCGAAAAGTGCAATGAGCAGTACATGAATAACCGCTACAAAAATGTCTCCATATGTCAGCGGAATGCCACCAGTCTTCGAAGGAAGTGTGCTGATTTTCGTAAACTGCTTCCACAATACAACTTTCCAATACTTTGCATTCAAGAGGCGGGAATCAGTGATGATTTTGTCCTCTCGAATTATGTGATATACAAGACGTCTCGTCAAGGTTAGCAGAGTGCTCCGGTGCGTCAGAAAGGACACACCATCTTATCAAACTCAGTCCAGTGATTCAGACTTTCCGGAATTCTTAGCATGTAAAGTATCCTTTGGTAAGCTCCATATAAGAATAATTAATATATATCTACAACCTTCAAAGTGGATTTTTGTACAAGCGCTAGTGGATATCTTCAAAATAGCTCACTCTAATGCATGTATATGGGGAGACTTCAATACACACAACATTATCTGGGGCAGCGATCATTGTGCTGCATGTGGTAACGTGCATCCCAACAGATATGGAAACGCGCGGAAGTGATCATTTTCCCTTTCTTGTAAGGTACCCTAGAATGCCCTACGATATCAGGCGTTACAGCAGACTAACCAACTGGAAAGCTTTTCGGTACCACCTAACCGATCAAATTAGTCAACATACAACGGTGGAAACATTTACTGAATTTTTGCAGAATAACTTGCCGAACAATTTGCAGAATAGGGTGCAGCCGTGGCGTAGATGTAGAACACGCGTCTCGCGTGCAAGAGGTCCGTGGTTCGAATCCCGGTGCCGCGCAATTTTTCAGCGGATTAAAAAAATCCGCGTGTTTATAAAATTGCATAAACAGGCCTGGAGTGTGGCCTAACCCCGGTGAGCAGAACCAGTAACGCACTACCTCGCCAGAGCAGGATTGGCCACCCTGGTGCAGTACTTGGCCACAACCTCCTATATGAACACAACAATCAAACCCCGGCCCTCAGTCCCCAGCAGCTGCGAAGCAACTGACCAAGGCGGCGGTCAGATCTGCGACGCAGCAGAGGGTGCTAAGAATCCCTGGCTCCGGACAGGCCGCCATTGGAATGTGAACCCGGCAACGTTTATCGCCAGAACGTTATCTAGTGAGGCGAGTCTAGCAGTGCTATTGGAGGAATTCGAGGGCAGTAAATGGGATATAACAGGGCTCAGTGAAGTTAGGAGGCCAAAAGAAGTATATACAGTGCTAGAAAGCGAGCACGTCCTGTGCTACCGGGGCTTAGCGGAGGGATGAGAACTAGAAGTCGGACTCCTGATTAATAAGAATATCGCTGGTAACATACAGGAATTCTATAGCATAAACGAGAGGGTGGCAGTGCTTGTTGTGAACCTAATAAGAGGTTCAAAATGAAGGTTGTACAGGTCTACGCCCCTTCACCCAGTGATGATGACCAGGAAGTCGAAAGCGTCTATGAAGACGTGGAATCGGCGTTGGGTTGAGTGGAAACAAAATACACTATACTGATGGGCGACTTCAATGCCAAGGTAGGCAAGAAGTAGGCTGGAGACAAGGGAGTGGGGGAATATGGCATAGGCACTAGGAATAACAGGGGAGAGTAACTAGTAGAGTTTGCGGAACAGAATAATATTCGGATAATGAATACTTTCTTCCGCAAGCGGGATAGCCGAAACTGTTCGTGGAGGAGCCCGAACGGCGAGACTAGAAATGAAATATACTTCATACTCTGCGCTAACCCTGGCATCATAGAAGGTGTGGACGTGCTCAGGAAGGTGCGCTGCAGTGACCATAGGATGGTAAGAACTCGAATTAGCCTGGACCTGAGGAGGGAACGGAAGAAACTGGTACATAAGAAGCCGATCAATGAGTTAGCGGTAAGAGGGCAAATAGAGGAATTTCAGACCAAGCTACAGAACAGGTATTCGGCTTTAACTCAGGAAGAGGACCTTAGTGTTGAAGCAATGAACGACAATGTTGTGGGCATCATGAAGGAGTGTGCAATAGAAGTCGGTGGTAACTTCGTTAGACAGGATACCAGTAAGCTATCACAGGAGACGAAAGATCTGATCAAGAAACGTCAATGTATGAAAGCCTCTAACCCTACAGCTAGAATAGAACTGGCAGTACTTTTGAAGTTAATCAACAAGCGTAAGACAGCTGACATAAGGAAGTATAATATGGATAGAATTGAACATGCTCTCAGAAACGGAGGAAGCCTAAAATCAGTGAAGAAGAAACTAGGAATTGGCAAGAATCAGATGTATGCGTTAAGAGACAAAGCCGGCAATATCATTACTAATATGGATGAGATAGTTCAAGTGGCTGAGGAGTTCTATAAAGATTTATGCAGTACCAGTGGCACCCGCGACGACAAAAAAGAGAGAATAGTCTAGAGGAATTCGAAATCCTACAGGTAACGCCAGAAGAAGTAAAGAAAGCCTTGGGAGCTATGCAAAGGGGGAAGGCAGCTGGGGAGGATACGGTAACAGCAGATTTGTTGAAGGATGGTTTGCAGATTGTTCTAGAGAAACTGGCCACCCTGTATACGCAATGCCTCATGACCTCGAGCGTACCGGAATTTTGGAAGAACGCTAACATAATCCTGATCCATAAGAAAGGGGACGCCAAAGACTTGAAAAATTATACACCGATCAGCTTACTGTCAGTTGCCTACAAAGTATTTCCTAAGTAATCCCAAATAGAATCAAGAACACCTTAGACTTCTGTCAACGAAAGGACCAGGCAGGACTCCGTAAAGGCTACTCAACAATAGACGATATTCACACTATCAATCAGTTAATAGAGAAATGTACGAAATATAACCAACCCTTATATATAGCTTTCAGTGATTACGAGAAAGCAATTATTCTTTCGAAACTTTAGCAGTCATGGAGGCATTACGGAATCAGGGTGTAGACGAGCCGTATGTAAAATTACTGAAAGATATATATAGCGGCTCCACAGCCACCGTAGTCCTCCATAAAGAAAGCAAGAAAATCCCAATAAAGAAAGGCGTCAGGCAGGGAGATACGATCTCTCCAATGCTATTCACAGCGTGTTTACAGGAGGTATTCAGAGACCTGGATTGGGATGAATTGGGGATAAGAGTTAATGGAGAATACCTTAGTAACTTGCGATTCGCTGATGATATTGCCTTGCTTAGTAACTCAGAGGACCAACTGCAATGCATGCTCACTGACCTGGGGAGGCAAAGCCGAGGGGTGGGTCTAAAATTAATCTGCAGGGAACTAAAGTATTGTTTAACAGTATCGGAAGAGGACAGCAGTTTACGATAGGTAGCGAGGCACTGGAAGTGGTAAGGGAATACATCTACTTAGGACAGGTAGTGACGGCGGATACGTATCATGAGACGGAAACTGTCAGAGGAATAAGAATGGGCTGGGGTGCCTTAGGCAGCCATTCTTAGTTCATGAACACCAGGTTGCCATTATCCCTCAAGAGAAAAGTTTATAATAGCTGCGTCTTGACAGTAATCACCTACGGAGCAGAAACCTGGAGGCTTACGAAAAGGGTTCTACTTAAATTGAGGACGACGCGACGAGCTATGCAAAGAAGAATGATGGGTGTAACGTCAAGGGATAAAAAAAGGAGCAGATTGGGTGAGGGAACAAACGCGAGTTAATGACATCTTAGTTGAAATCAAGAAAAAGAAATGGGCATGGGCAGGACATGTAATGAGGAGGGAAGATAACCGATGGTCATTAAGGGTTACGGACTGGATTCCAAGGGAAGGGAAGCGTAGCAGGGCCGGCAGAAAGTTAGGCGGGCGGATGAGATTAGGAAGTTTGCAGGGACGACATGGCCACAATTAGTACATGACCGAGGTTGTTGGAGAAGTATGGGAGAGGGCTTTGCCCTGCAGTGGGCGTAACCAGGCTGATGATGATGATGGATTTGAACATATGCACAAAGAAGATCTCAATTCCAAAAGATTGTGCTGCAGCTGACGGAGAGTATCAACACCTAAGAGCCATCAGACGCCGATCCGAAAGAGCGTACCGCCAGAGCCGAAGTTTAGGAGCCTACAAAAACGCTAAGAACATTCCTTATATAATGCACACACACATGGAAAATTTAGGCAAATGGCACTGGCGCGATTTCTGTGGCATGCTGTCTCCTCACATGTCTGTCCCCACGACTGTTTCTAGTAATTCCTTCTTTAAGCGGACGTGTAACACAGAGCTTCCCATTTCGTGCTCTCCCTGTAGCTCGGGACACGTGTGAGATAACCGTTGCAGATGAATTTTGCGAACCTATTTCCAGACCTGCTTTTTCGCCACAATGCGCAGAATTTGATAATTGAGTAGTGTTAGATAAGCACAAGATTACTGCTTGCTATTGTGCACAACATCCTCAATTAGATCATGCTTTTAGAATAAGCAAGCTTCAATGTGCAATTGCATCATGTCGCCAAAAGTCTGCTGCTTGGTCGGGCGTCATTACGTACAATATGCTAAGAAATCTCGGGCCGACAGGTACAAATGGTCTCTTAGACATCTATCATAATCTATGGATAGAAGAAACTGTAACTGGCTTTTGGAAAGTCGCTCGAGTCATCCTAATTTTCAAACCGGGTAAGGCGTCCTTGTGCCTTGAATCATTCCGCCCAGTTAGTTTCAGAAGTTGTTTATGGAAAGTAACGGAGAAAATGATTGACGCGCGACTTCAATGGTAGTGTAATGAAACGGATGTGTAGTCCAACTACTTAGCAGGTTTTAGAAAACAGAGAATCACAATGGATGCAATATTAGGTATAGTAACCGGTGTGGAAGACGAGCGTGCACGTGGAAATGTGAGCATAGCAGTATTCCTAGACATCAAGCAGGCATTTTGCACTGCTGATCACGTTCATCTTCTGTTAAGTATGTTGGAACGCAGAATGTAGGGCAGGTCCTTGCAATGGTTATCTGAATTTTTATCAGGTCGGAAAATATTTGTTCACACGGGTGAAGGAAAGAGCGCTGAACATCTTGTAAAACAGGGAGTGTCACAGGGAAGCATACTCAGCCCCTTCCTTTTAAACTGCGTCATGGATGATTTAAGAATACTGCCATCACAGTTAAGATTTTCACTGTATGCATATGATGTGTGTATTTGGACATCTGGGTCTAATGTGCAATTCCTTCAGATGGCATTGCAAGACGGCATAAATATCATTAACCTTTTTTTGAGAGAGAGAGAGGAATGGCTCTATCACACGCGAGAAGAGCTGTATTGCTCTTCATTTGGGGGCAGTTAAAAAATTTCACTCTCAATCTGGAAGGACAGCCTCTAATGATTGTCACACAGCATCGATTTTTTCGAATAATACTTGATAGGCAGCTATCCTGGGCACGTCGCATGAAAGAACTCGAAAATGAGATCAATGCGATAGTGACTGCACTTCGCAGACTTGCAGGCATATCATGGAGCGGATCAGTATCGTCCATGCTGACAGTTTACCATGCATTAATACGACAAATAATTGCGTATTGCGCGCCCATTTTACACGGACTTTCCCACACGTCAGAAAAGCGACTTCAAAGACTTTTAGTTAGAGGACTACGCATATGTCAAGGAGTTCCACGAGCAACTGCTAGCTGTCTTGTAATAGTTGAAGCTCGCCAATCAGCGTTTCCAGTTATGAGAACTACAGAAACACGCCAACATTACTTCCGTCTTCAAACACAGCATAAAGGCAACCCATCGGCTCTAGACATAATCAAACGAGATTTAGTTATATTCATAATGAAATTCGAGAAAATCTTCATATATTGCGAAGAAATGAATTTTGGAACTCAGACGTCAAATTTACTCCATGGCTGCTTACACTTCCAAAAATCTGATTGTCAGTAGACGGGACATTCAGAAAAAGAGACTGGTTCATTCAAGTCGCTCAACAAATAGCACTTTACCAGACAATATGCGGTATTCAGAATACAGACACGTCTATACAGATGGCTCCAGTACAGCAACCTCTTCCACTTAAGCATTCATTATACTGCACCTCAACAAACAAGAATCATTTAAGTCATTTCGTACGACTTCGCCCAGAACAGCTGAACTGTTCGCAACCCTATGAGCCATAAAATTTACATTGTGAGAGATGCGCAAAAATGGGTAGTTTTCAGCGATTCGCAGGCTGCTCTAACATCACTCTGCAGCACAAAAGGAAAAACAATCAGTGATAGTATAACATACTAAGCACTTAAAGACCTCCCAAAGGCAAGCTAAGCGAAGCATGAAATAGAATTCCAGTGGATACCAGGGCATTGTAACATTTCTGGCAACACAGCAGCCGATGAAGTAGCATGACAAGCACACCTCAAAGATGATGTGGTTCCGCTCCCAATAACAAGTAATGCATTACGCTGTATTATAAAGACAATGTCTTTCAAAATGTGTAGAAATACTTGGCTGGACCAGAATTCCGAGAGCTCGGATTTGTATAATATGGATCCGTTTACTGAATTCAAATTTTCATTGACAATAAGTAGCCATATGGTAACCCCTATTCATCGATAAAAGCTAGGCACCTCCTACACAAAACATTTTTTACACATAATTGGCCGTGCGGAAACCCCCGAATGTGATTGTGGATTTGTAGACCAATGTATACATCACCTCCTGCTTGATTGCCCACATAACGACACACCAAGACGCCGACTTAAACCAACCCCAATAACATTAGACCGCACACCTTTCAGTTTAAAGAAACTTTTGATTCCTTGGCCATCAACGTCCTTGAGAAAGAGCGCTTTAAAAGCACTAAAGACTTTTCTTGAAGAGAGCGACATTATTAACGCTTTCATTATTCCTTTCATTTCAATGTCGTTGAATATATGCATGTGTTTGTGGATTATGTTACGTTGGCTTTTCTGTTGTGACTATATGTGATAATGCATTTACACGATGTATGTACCGCCGGCTGACTAGAGACTGTTAATATGCAACAGTATCATTTGTATTTTTAAACTTTTTCTATAGAACTGTGGAGTCATTTAACTTGTATGTACCATGTGTTTCTTACGTCGTAGTGCTACTGAGAAAAGTTTGCTTGACAAGTCCTAGTGCTTGTATGAAAAGGTTATTTATTATGCAGTGTTGTACCCTAGTATGTTGTAAACTACACACATTGAAAAGCTAAGGAGTATCCGGCGCCTTAATTGTGCGTCAAGATCTCCTTATATGATATCAATAAAAAAAAAGCGATGTTACTTTTTCTAGAAGTTGGTATAAACTGACCAGTGTACAAACACATCATCTCTATTCTTATTATTATTATTATTTATTCAAACATACTGCAGGACCCTTTCGGGCCCTGTTTACAAAGATTGTTGTGTTCAAAACAGCAAATACAGATAGTAAGTATGATGTTCTCATATCTAAACAAAAGCAGACGACTAAACAGAAAAGTCCATTTTCAGATTGAAATTAGCAAATTAATCTACGGACATACACGCTACCGCGTCTACTGGCAATTTATTCCATAAGGGAATGGCACTTGGAAACAGGGAGTACTTGTGGATGTTTACACGGCTGATTGGTTGCCGAACTATCTTACTATGGTTATTTCTTGATAAATGTTTGAAAGGTGGGTGTAAGTATTGAGAATTTCTGATTTTAATATGACCGCGAAGTAGTAGGAACAAAAGCTTTAACTTTGATATGGTTCGGCGTTGTGGCAGCGTACGAAAATTAGTTCTGTTGTTTAGATTAGTACTGCAAGTTCCATGGGAATAATCTGAGTAAACAAATTATTATTATTATTATTATTATTATTATTATTATTATTATTATTATTATTATTATTATTATTATTATTATTATTGTTGTTATTATTATTATTATATACAATGGCCTGCAGTGAAAGAAATTGGGAAAGAGCACGCTGGCAATTGCTCCCGAGATGGGCACAACGCCTGCCTACCCTTTAGGAAGCAGAGAAGAGAAAAAGAACAAAGGCTGTAGTAAAACAATGACAAAAGAGAGTACGGATGTGGCAGCCAAAAAAAATCATTGCAGGTAGCAATGATTGCAAAATAATTCAAAAAACAGAAAGGTCTCGTCACTCACAAAAGAACAATGCGCTACTGAGGGGAGAAGGCAAGTGAACGTGAAAAGTAAGGTGCACGCGATGAAGCTGGTTTCAATTTCAGTTTATTCAGACATACATTGCCTGGGTTCAAAGGACTACACGCAAATAAACTCTGCCTGATTAGGTCCCTCCATTTCTACGTTTGCTCAGAAGCAGCAACAAATAATAATAAAAAATAAAAAACAATGACTTATTGCATTTGATCTTCACAAATTTAGTTCAAATGCAGAAGTAACATCGTGAACAGGCATCTTAAATTATTTCACAGAATGACACAATAATGCAGCAATACCCTAATATAAGAACAAAACAAGAAAAAAGGAAAGATATAACCGGCAACATATTAAAAAGCAAAATGATGTAAGCCCTATACAGAATGTGACTTTTTGAAGTGGTGTATAACCTCTAGAGTGTACAGCAAAGTACAAAAGTACTAGGACAATAAAAATGTATTCTTTTTAAACTCAACCTCATTTAAGGCACAGTACCAGGGAGCAAGAATATCTTAACATGTTTCTTTAACTCTTTACTGCACAATTTTTTGTTTCTTCATAATATTTTTCATAAGAGTTGTGGGGAGGGATAACAGTAGCTGTACTCCCATGGAAACTAATTTTGGCGAATTTCTGTGGTTTTAATTTGCAGAAAAAGGGTATCTTGCGTATTTGCAACAACGTGCAAATAAAAAAGAAGTTGAAGGTGAAAAATAGACTTAGTGCGATTCATGCTCGGATGTTTATTTGCACGTGCCAATCATTGGTGCACCTATGATTTAGTGTGGAACAAAAAGAAGCAATTGTACTTGCTTGTGCACCACAGGTAGTTCCCAAATTTCGTTCAGTACGTGGTGCAGATTCTCGTGCAGCCAGGAAGCAATGCAGAGTTTTCGCGTTATAGTCAAAATTTAGAACACAGAAGCACAGACGCACGGCTGTGCCCGTGACTTCGCGACACGGCAGCGTGCGGATGCACCACATCCTTTAGAAAAAAAATCGTCCAGAAAACATTTTGCACACATATTGAATCGAAACAGTTTTACACTCATGGTTGTCGTCACCCCTGGAAAGGTCGCTGCGTTCACTATCAGGAGGAATTGCTGGCCATAAAAACGTTTGGGAGCCATTTCACTTTTCCGAAGAAAATAAACCATGTACACGTTGTTGCATTTGCGCAACATAGCAACGTTCCGCCACCAGGAACAAACTATTCCAAGATAACAATGATTCTTTGAATCTACAGACTCAGGAGGATGTGGAGCTTAGCGTAAGGTTTTTTGGGGGGGCTTTGTCTTATGGAGAAATAGATTTACAAGTGGCAAAACTTATCCGTATCACTGCTCGCGGGCGCGCGCCGCCTCACCCGCGTTTGTTTTGGTAGAAGATGCGAAGGATGAGCGCAGATGGCAGCGCAAAGGGGCATAGTTTTTTAGACGAATGTTGCGGAAATTCAACAACGTGTACAGGCAGCTTTAAACGGATTTTGCTTGTGTGTATAACGCCGTTCATCGGAATGTTGCGTAAATGTAAATAGGCGCAGTAAAGGATTAACCTGAGTTTAGAACTACATTGTTCGATAAATTCGTCCTTATAACTACTGTTGTGGAGAAGATAGGGTATTTAGTACTACAATGTCTGATTTCCATAGATGGTTCTGAATAACGGCATTCTAAATCGCTTGCGTCGGAGATCATAGGGAGTATTAGTAGGGTAGCAAGGAGACATAACTGCCCACGTCATTTCCAGTTTTCTTGCGAAGATACAGGGTGTTTCAGCGAACACTTTCAGAAAGTCTCAAAGGTTGCCTGTGGCAAGTAGCACAATTTTAGTTCATGAGGTTGTCTGCTCAAAGCGGTGGACACTACTTGAAAAAAAAAGGAATTCATAATCCACTCATTAAAAAATCAATTATGTTTTAACTAAATAATTTTTGGCCGATATTGCAATTTACAAATTGTAAATTAAATTATGGGGTTTTACGTGCCAAAACCACTTTCTGATTAGACGCATGCCATAGTGGAGGACTACAGAAATTTCGACCACCTGGGGTTCTTCAACGTGCACCTAAATTTATGTAAACGGGCTTCGCCCCCATCGAAATGCGGCCGCCGTTGCAGGGATTCGATCCCGCGACCTCGTGCTCAGCAGCACAACACCATAGCCACTAAGCAACCACGGTGGGTTACAAATTCTAGCCGCGGTGTTAGCAAGGCGGATTCATTTTGAATGAATTCTCAGGATGACACTAGTTTCGAGAGATTAATTTCCGAACTTTTCAAAAAAATGCATTGGCCTTGAAGTTACTTTTGTGCTTCAATGCATAAAACGACGTTTTGGTAACAAATTAACTGAAACAACAATGCATTTCTCCGCAAAGTTCTGGAATTAATACCTCGAAACTTGTGTCATCCTGAGAATTCGTTCCAAATGAATCCGCCTTGCGAACTCTACGGCCAGAATATGTAAATTGCAATAGGAGCTCTAATGTAATTAGCAAACATTTTAATTAGTGACTATTTTTCATTAGCCGATTATGCATTTCAATTTTTGTGCAAGTAGTGTCCGGCCTCTTCGTGTAGACCAGCTCATGAAATATAACTGTGCTGTCTGCCACAGGCAACCTTTAAACATTTTTGAAAGTGTTCTCTGAAAACACCGAGTACAAGGCGAGTTTAAGGTTGCAAAGTTGGCTAACGGTGTCTCACTTAAGCTTGTTAAAAATAGCTGCAGATTGGTTGCAAGTTTTCTGTGAAGCGAACTGCTCTCTTTTGTATAATTAATAATCTTTCACGGAGCGTTCTTAAGTCGTACCCCAGATTATGATACAGCAATGGAGATAAGAATGAACCAGTGAGTAGTATAACTGGAGCTTCAGTTAGTTGGATACCAGAGACCTAAGTTTGTATTAGACAGAAATTGACCCAGACATACTGGCATGCACTTTGTTGATCTGCGGGGCCCAACTGAGGTTATAATGAAAAAGTACAGCCATAATTTTAAACAAAGGGACATGCTCGAGGGCCTTAATTTTAAACCCAACAGAAATGGTCTAATCTTCGCGCTTATTTCTGCTCGTGAATAAAACATCTTCAGTTTTACAAACGTTTAATTGTAGTTGCTTTGAGTCAAGCCAGCATTAAAGAGAAATTAAGCGCTCGTTCGCTGCCTTTTCTAAATCTCTTAAGCGGCTGACAGAGGAAAACAAGCTGGTATAATCTGCATACAAAACTCTAGAGGAGGTTTGTGGTACGCGCGCGATGTCATTTATGTGAATGTCGTAAAACGTGGATTGAGTATAAAACTGTGGCAAACCGAATTTCGATAACTGCTACTAAGATTTGTACCTGGGAAGAGACGTCTGCTGCAGCCTGTCTGTTAAGTAATTGCGCATAAACTGTAAGGCTACCCTTCGAGTACCACAATTTGGTAATTTTTAAAACCATACATCATGCTTAACCGAGTCGAACGCTTTTCGGAAGTCTAAATATGTTCCTAGGGTGGACTGCGTGTTGTCAATATTCTTAGCTATTTTTTGTGTGATATTAAATAAAGCTGTTACTGCAGATATTTTTGACGAAAGCCGAATTGTTCCTCGGCGAGCAATTCATATTCATCAAGAAACTTAGTTTGTCTTATTTTTATTACTTGCTTAACACACATTAGAATAGAGGGAATACCGATATTGGTCGATAATTGTTGAGATCATTGAGAGGACCAGCTTTATGCGTGACCGTAACCCTCGCTGCTTTCATGTTAACTGAAAAAGTGGCTGTTGATAACGTTCTCTTACAAATATGCGCAAGAATGCTTACAAAAGGTGAGCACCAAAAATTGGAGTAGCTTTAATGTCATCATATCTCGCAGCAGTATTTTTATTTAGCTTCTTAAGAAAATATATTAATTAACTCTAATGTACTGCAAGTAAACCGAAATATAAAATTCGTTATATATATTTGTTATAAAGTGTATATATATTTCTCTGCATCTAGTTGAGTGCTGGAAGATGAATATGCTTCAGAAGATAAAAAATACGAATTAAATTTATTCGAGAAAGTCCCTTTACTGTATTCAATACCATCAGCAATTAGTGTAGCAGGGATGCTGTTATGTTGTTGACCAACAAGCAATCGCACTGAGTTCCCCATTTTTTTATCATCAAAAATAGCAATAAACATATTCTTGTAGTACAGAGATCATGATTTCTTGAGATTAGAGTTTAGCTTGTTTCGCATTTTCTTATGTTCGTTTAGAAGAGTTACATCTTTTAGATTAATAAACTGACGGTACGCGAAATCACGGGCTTTCATTCTCTGAAATTACACATTTGTTACATATGGTCTTCAACATTTTTTCCAGTTTCTTTCTCGCATAACTCAAAGGAAATGCTTCTTCATAGCAATCCTTCACTCTTTGTAGAAATACATCGTGTGTAATGTTTGGGTGTTCTTCCTTGTAATCATCCGACCAATCAACACGCTCAATCATCGAGTGAAAAGCAGATAGGTATACTTTATTAAAATTACGATAAGGAACTGGGGTAGTGCAAGCGGGGCGTGCTTTCTTTTCTTTGGGGGGGGGGGGGGCGGTGGATAAAAAAGATACAGAATATAGGTAAGTGGTTCTCCAAATCGGTTGCAAGAATGCCAGGAATAACACTTCCATATTAACTGATTGTACACAAATCAATCAGAGTTTCCCTTAAGCCTGTTATTGTCGTTGGTGAATGCATAATATTGTACAAGAGATGGACTCTATTACGTATAAAAAATTCACCAGATTTTGAAATATGGTAGTAAGTGAATGTTTAAATCGCAAACCCCAACAATAGGGATCACTGCAAAGGACACGTAATCAAAAACAGATGCAATATATTCAAAGAATGCTTCAGTTTCACCAGAAGATGGGCGGTAAATTGAGGCAAGAACTGGTACAGCACTTTTTACAAAGATTGATTGATTTATAATGCGCGGTAATACCAAACAATTCAGACATAAGTAATGTGATCTTTAATATACAATAAAGTTCCTCCCCCTCTACAGCCTGATCTATGAATATCCTGAGATCTACAGTCGGAAAAGTGCACAATGTTTTGAACATTCTGAAACCATGTTTCCATAAATGCTGTTAAGTTATAATTGTAATGAAGCGATTAAAGAAAAGTTGCAAGCCTGCGCGGCACAGGCAGCACAGCCACAGCGTAAGCTGGAAGAGCGGCTACATTGGAGCTCCATTTTCGGGGCCCCGCACTGCAGGGTATTCGTGGAGAAGCGGTCATTGCGTCGTTTTCACGAGAATGACCTGAGCTGTCCGCCCGGCGTCAACGGCGAGCTGCGGCTTGTTCTGCCTTCTGCACAACCATCTGCTGAGCCCGATGTGGCCTCGTTGTAGCCGCGCGCGTAGCTACACGAATCGCTTCTTCAGGTTCGTCCCTTGCGAGAAGGCGCCAGAATGCGTACGGAGGAGTAAACACAGATAACCAAACTACGTGGTGCCCATGTCACATCCCTTTATCCGTGGCACGATACGTTGCTGTTGATGATGGTGACTGTAACGATGTCTTCCCTTTCGAAGCGGGATGGTGACAAATAGTCATCTGGCCTATTACATCCAGGGTCACCTACATGTAGCATACAACTGCTATATGCAAACTGCTATATGTCGGAGCACCTTGTGAAATATAAGGGAACTGCAATGCAAAGTTTGCACGAATCGACGCTACGCGGCACGCATGTCAAATGGCACATGTACAATGGTAATGATGACGATGCTGATTTAATGGCATTGCCTTTGAAATGGCATGGTGAAAAACAATCACCTATAGTCGGGTACAACTTTAGAAGGCATTGACATTTTCCCCTCAAAGACAAATGCACACGAACCTCCCCCAATGGGTGCGCACCCTAGAATGACGTCACGAGCCGAACGGCCGGTGACCCCGCCGCCGGAGAACATGGCAGCCCGCGCTTCGAATTGTGCCTAGTCGCGTCAGCGGGACTATAATTCTTTAATCGCGGAAGCAATCGGCAGCCGGTTGTCGGTGACCTGAGTGGGGCCCTCCTGTTTCCTTAAGTTGTACCCGACTATAGCCTGCTTGAATTAATAAGCTACGCAATGTATATTTTTTGAAGCATTCTTTTACACACCTCCTTAAACTTCTTTCCTTCCCCAAACCTTCTTTAACTGCCTTGTGTATCGTGATGGGCCGCAGGCGATACATGACCAGAGGCTCCAAGCAAGGACCACACCACGTTGCTTGTGTGACACAGATGTCGGTCACGTCACACGTGCCGCAGATGCGAAGCCCGCGCAGCGCCGGATACGATACAGAGATACGATACACCTTGTACCGTTACATCTACATACGCTGCATGGCGCTCTACCTGGTGCAATAATGTGTAGGTAAAATGTAAAATGCTCTCGTATCGAGAGCCTCAATCGATTTCTTACGTAGAGCGGAACACGTGGACGCCCAAAGCTGTACTGTGAGTCGCTTGCTCACCGAATTGCCGGATTCTGAACTTCGCAAGAGGCGCCCGCCCAGCTAAGCCTAACGACGGGTACGGTCTAGCCGAAGACCTTGACCCAGTTCGGCGCACCAATGGCCACCAATGATGGCATCGAGATGAATCTCGAGCACACACAAATCCCACTTCCTGATGAACCTGCCGGCGGAGACTGGCTCACTGTTATGTACGGTCGGAAGAAAACATCGACTCCGACCAACCAACCCCTCCAACCCCGACACGCATCGGTTCCCCGACGAGTCCGACTCCCACCGCTGCCTCGAAATGACCTAAAGGTAATCATCCGCCCCCGAGAAGGACTCAACCTTGCCACCTGGACCACGCCACAGATTGCTGAAGGCATCAAGCTGGCATGCCAGCACCCCACTACTGAGCACGTACGGACCCTTACTGTGAGAATTGACCCAGTACATCGCTATTGGTAGCACACCAAACGAAGAGCTAGCTATGAGCATCCGTCGCATCACTACAATTCACCTGGGCGGTCGAGAATTTGCAGTCACGGCATACGTGGCGGCACCCGACAGCTCCGTCAAAGGGGTCATTCACGGCATTCCCACAGGAACTCCCACAGAAGTCCTCCTTAACGGGCTCTATGCACCTGGCCGAGAAATCTTACATGCCCGTATGCTCGGACAAACCGCTGCGACAGTGATCACATTCACTGGCAAGGCTGTACCCTTCTACGTGCGATACTACAGCGGTGAAGTACGATGCAAACCATACCGACCAACCATTCATTTCCGCCGCATCTGCCACCCAGTCGGCCACCGGACCGATGTATGCCCAACTCTAGAAGCAAACGTATGCCCCCAGTGTGGTACACGGAACCCCATTCAGGACCACCCCTGTCACCCCCTGTGTGCCTTATGCCAGGGGCCTCATCCTACGGCTTCCAAGGAGTCCCCTGATCGACTGAAGAAGGCATCTTCAGCATCCCAAAGGACCAGCCGCCGGGACTACTCACGGTCGAAGTCTCGGTCACGTACAGACCAGCAACGGAAGCGTTCCCGCTCCAGGTCTCGCTCCTGCTCGCGGAACCAACAAGGAGGGACCCGGAACCTCAGCGGACCTGCTGTACCGGGATCACAAGCGGTGAGCTGGTCAGCACGGCTTTTCCCCTCTCACACAGTCTACCAAGACAACACCCTCTCATCGCGTCTACACACAGCACCCACCCCACACAATTCTTCACTCATACGCAATACTGATGTTCAACTGCAAATTCTAGCTGAACTAAAGGCCATCACAGAAGAAAACAAACGCCTTCATGAAGAAAACAAATTTCGCACGCAGATTGCAGAACTGTACGCCACTCGTACTGCCCCTGAGCATTCCGCACCAATAACCGCACCCTCAATGCCATCATCTTTGGAACGTTCTGAACCCATGATTCTCGAGGAATCAGTAAAACCGACAGAAATCGCACAAGTCGACGAGAAAGTTGATGTACTGCAACGGCAGCTTCTAGCAATGCAACAAAGCATCCAGCAACTGGCGAGTGTTATTGAAGAAACACGGCTCTCAAAAGATCAGCGACGCAAGAAAGTTAGAACACTAGTACAACAGGAAATAGAGCAGGACACCCTGCCGATCCACCCGTCAGCCAGGACGAATAGCAAAACCAACCACAGGAACGAAAACCCATTCATAATCTGGCAATGGAATTGTCGCAGCTACAAACGCAAGCAAGGATCACTGAGACAGTACATAAGTGACGCCAAAACGACACCAAGAGTAATCGCACTACAGGAAACAGGCACACACCCAACTCAAGCTGGCTACAATACACATACCACCACGCCTGAAAGCCGCGTGGCCGCACTTACAGCTAAAACGCTCACAACCACACAACACACAATAGACGGCAGCGACGTCGATCATAACCTAATTGAGATCCTGCAGCTCCAACGAGGCCGAAAGAGCCTTCTCATTCTGAATATATACAGCCCACCCAAGCAGAAGCAGGCCAAGTACGATTACTTGATCACTAAAGCGATTGGCATAAACAAAAATAATAGTCTGCTGATTGTAGGCGACTCCAACGCAGCTCACCAGGCATGGGGCTATACGACAGTCACATCAAAAGGCACTGCACTCCAGTGCACGATACAGCAGCACCGTCTCACCATCCTCACAGACCCCGCATACCCCACACGTCTAGGAAACAGCGTCTCCCGAGATACATGCTCTGACCTCACCCTCCCTAAAGGGACACAACAAGCTGCCTGGCACAACACGGAGGAAACTCTCGGCAGTGACCACTGCATACTTGCCACCACATTGAACGCTAATTATGCATGCACGCCACCCGATAAAAAAGACAACACTCACAGATTGGACAGCTTTTCGCAAAGAGCGAGCGGATGACTCCTCAACGGGTATTACGGATCTCGAGCAGTGAGTACGAGAGCTCCAACAAGACGTAGCCAGACATTCAAAACAGATCACACTCACCACAGACATACCGGCCGTAGACCCGCATCTTCTTCACCTCTGGGAAGCACGTCGAGGCCTTGTTAGGAGATGGAAGTGCCAAAAACGTAATCGTAAATTGAAACTACGTGTAGCGAAACTCACGGCAACCGCGCAATTTTATGCTGGGGAGCTCATCCGTCACAACTGGCGACAACTATGCAACAAGTTGCAGGGTAATCTTAGCACGGCCGAAACATGGTCGCTGCTACGCCATCTTCTTGACCCCACACAAAGCAAGGCAATTAGCCAGCAAACAATTCAACGTATCCTCCACAGCCATCCGGGTTCTGATGACGAAATCCTGGAGGAGTTGCGGATGCGGTACATAGGCGATTTCGAAACCGCACAAGGACAACCTCCGACCTACAGCGGGAGCGACAATTACTACCTCCACAAGCCGATCACTATCACTGAGGTGCAACAAGCACACCATGCACTCACACGAAACACCACCCCAGGCAAGGACAAAATAAATAACAAGCTCCTGCGCAATCTGGATAATGGCACCATTCAATCTCTTACTGACCTGTTTAATCATCACTGGAAAGCGGGTACGCTACCAGCAGACTGGAAGTACGCGGACATCATACTCATTCCGAAGCCAGGCAAACTCTCCAGCTTAGAAAATATGAGACCAATCTCACTGACTTCATGCCTAGGCAAGCTTCTGGTTTATGTCATTCTGAACCGGCTTCAACCTTACCTAGAATCCAGCGACCTCTTTCCCGAAACAATGTTCAGATTCCGGCCCCACCTTTCTACTCACGACATCCCTCTTCAGCTGAAGGAACAAGTTTTTGAACACATCTCACCGCACAGCAACGGAGCGATTTTAGCACTCTATCTCAAATGCGCTTTCGACAATGTGGCTCACCATACCATCCTTACATCCCTAAGCCTCACGAACTGTGGCATAATACTTACAATTATATACGCGCCTTTCTAAGCAACCGCACGGCCACAATACGCATTGGCTCACTCAGAACCCCGACGTTACCTACCCGCAACAAAGGAACCCCACAAGGTGCTGTTCTATCACCCACCCTTTTCAATATTGCTATGATGAAATTACCTGACAAACTCAACGCAATACCAGGAATCCGACATGCAATATACGCCAATGACATCACTATCTGGACCGCCAGTGGTTCCGAAGGAGAGAAACAAGACGCCCTTCAATAAGCGACCGACGTCGTCCAGCAATATGCAAAAACAAGTGGTCTCCGGTGCTCTCCCGAGAAGTCAGAACTATTATTCGTTCGACAGAAGTCACGAAGAAAACTCAATGAACTACCCCACATCACACTCACCCTCGACGGCAAAGAAATACCCACAGTAAACCGCATGCGCATTCTCAGCTTTCACATAATACAGGACGGTGGAGGCGCATACACCATCCAACGTCTCAAGCAGACCACCTTCCAAATCATGCGAATGGTCAGCCGTATCACCACCAAACAATACGGACTGAAAGAAGACGACAAAATTCAGCTCCTCCAGGCCCTGATAATCAGCCACATTGCCTACGCTGCCCCGTACTTGCCCCTCACTCCCAAGGAGATAGATCAATTAGACGTACTTCTTTGGAAAGCCTACAAGCAAGCGCTCGCCTTACCACCGGGAACAGCGACACACAAGCTTGAAACCCTAGGAGTCCATAATACTATAAGAGAAATTATAGACGCCCACCTCACAAGCCAACGAGAACGACTAGCCCTCACACCAACAGCAAGAATACTCCTAGCGCGCCTAGGCCACCCCACACACGGCAAAGGCCACGAACAAGCAATTCATCTGGCCCCCAACTTCCGGGAGCACGTCAAGGTAGCCCCTATCCCCAGAAGCATGCACCCGGAAATCATGCCGATCGTCGCCAAGCACGCGCAAAAATTGTACAGACAAAATATGGCAGTCTCCCCACCACACTACACACAGAAGCCGCGCAGTACCCCCAAAAGCAGCCATGACGGCTAGCGTTTTCGACTATAACCTACAAGAGGTGGTCTCGATGACGGTCCGCACTGTCAGCGCCCTCGTAGCGGAGGGCGCTGACACCGCTAGTCTGACCAAAGAGTACGCCACAATTATGACTGACTCCCAGGCAGCTTTCCGTAGCTACGCGAGTAGCAGAATATCTTCAATCGCCCACCGACTCCTCAAACAAGCCTCCCAATTCCCGCACGTTGAAATAGTGTGGACGCCAGGACACGAGTCCCTCCGTGGAAATCAGCGTGCGCACGCTGTAACCCGAGCTCATGCCTCCCGGGCGCCACAAGAGAGGGATACGGCCGCATCCATGGAGCCCGTACCTTTACAATACGACGCCATACTACAACACCACAGATTGAACAGACGACGAAACCCACCTCCACACAAGACCCTCTCACGTGAAGACGCCGTAACATGGCGACAGCTACAAACCAACACATACCCCCATTTAAGCAGACTACACGCAATAGACCCTACACTATAGTCGTACAGATGTCCCCTTTGTAATGATTACGCCTCCCTATATCACACCACATGGGCGTGCCCCAACGTGAAGGCGGCCCCGCTAATACCCAACCCCACACAATAGCAGTGGGAGGCCATGCTGACTAGTTCGGACCCTCGTCACCAGCAGCAGCTGGTGCGGCGGGCCCGGGAGACAGCAATAGCCGCAGGAGCCCTGGACTAAGGGCGCCTCCCGCACAAGCAGAAAGACAACTGCTTGTCCTTTCTTTATTTAAAAATGTTTCTCCTCCTCCTCTCATATCGACGCTACGCAGCGTGCATGTCACATCGCGTGTCTCCTCGCGCTCTAGGACGCGTTGATAGGGCATTTTCCCGCGGCATTCTAGCCGGGCGCTGGCGTGGCTCAGTGGCAGAGTAGCTGACTCCCACGCCCTGGGTCTGGGTTTGATCCCGGCGTGAATTGGGTTCTTTCTTTTCTTCTCATTCCTGGCGATAGCTTACGGACCCCGGTAGGGGAGGCGGACACGATCGCCAACCGAAACGGCCGTTCGAATGAGCCCATAACAACTTACGCTGTAAAACGTGGATCCGCGCCTGCTCCCAGGTGCTTCGGCTGCATTGAATGCAGCGAACCTGGTATTCCTACACGACGCTCGTACACGAAATGTGAGTCAACAACGACGGCTGTAGCAGCAGAGGCCCCTAGATACCGTAAGTTGCGCAACATCCACGCCGTGCGTGAACCTTTTCATTAATTGCCACACCTGCTCGTCCAGATCTTCTGTGCGAAACATCGCGCAATGGTCAACGAAAGGACAGCATGGATGACGTTTACTCCGGCAAGATGCACGGAAGTAACGTTATCTTTGAGTCGACGCATGCTCTCTGAAGTGGCATTTTGGCTGCAGCCTTAGCGCCACTTCACAACCGGCGACGGAAAGAAGTCATGTGACCTGCGAGTGCCAGTCTTTGTGACAATTTGCTTCAACCTTTCTTCGTTGTGCACAGAGTGGTGGCACACACGACGGTTCTTTGCAGGCACTCGCCTCAGGCAACCAAACTTTGGGGTCACATTCCCATGGCGCATGAAAGTGGAGGTTGAAAACGGAGTAATGCACAACTGTTGCAAGCAGCAGCGTAAGTTCGGAACCAACAGACATTGAGGAGATGGGAGCGATTTGTATCTGTCGGAGCCCTCCAGGCGGAAAGAAGTTAGAGCCAGTGATACAAGTGTCGTCACGTGGGGCGGACAAGCAATCTGGCGAGAATGGCGGTGGGAAGTACAGAGTTCGGTATAGACCGCAAAACAAAGAAACAGGATCGTTTTCGCCGTGACCGAAATGGTGTGTTGCCCCTTTCCGAGCGCTCCCCGAGCTATTTTGGTGCCGAGTTGAAGCGAAGCAATTTCGCGATCGTCATTAAGGAAACGCGTATACGCTTACTTCCTGACGCCATGTAATAGCGCTTCTTGAGCTTGACTTCTTCGTATCTTTCGTATTAGCGCAGGTCATATAACTTTAAAGATGACGACACCCGTTTATTCATTTGGTTTTTGATGTAAGATTGGAGATACAATCGGTTAGTTTTCTTTTCTGTTTCTTGGGCTCCTTCTAATCTTGCACGCCTACACTGTCTAATTCTTATAACAAATGATGATTTGGCCTGATGTAATTTGGACTGAAAGGAAACTTTAAAAAATGCATGCAAGACCGAGGCTTGTAAGTGCTCCCCCGCCTCTTATGTTTTTGAAGCAACGGCGGTTCTCTCTGAAATAGTGTAGATAAAGATAACCTCCATTCGAGAAGATGGCCGCACTTCAGCCACTTACGGTAGATTGTCTTGAGCTTTGGCGATGCCTGCTCTTCTTTCCGCTTTGCGTTAAGCGCAGGGCGACTGCTACTGTATCGCAATATACAAGAATCCCACTCATTAAGAAAAAGAAGCTGTGCATGTTGCAGAAAGAATTTCATTCCTCAACGTCTCGACGACTATTCTGATTTTCCATCGTTACAATAAGAAGAAATATCCAGGGTGCATATTTTGACATTCGCCTTGCCGAGTTGATGCATTCTGCACTTCAATAGCTTCCTTTCCCTTACGTCTTTCTTTGTCATTGTTTACTATGACAAAGAAACTACTATGACACTACTATGAAACTACTAGAACTACTATGACACGAATAACCAACGTGCATAAGTTGTCAGGGTTGAAGATTGGTGTGTTGGTATAGTACATTAAAAGTTGGATTGCGCAACTATTTGACGAGCCACACAGAAGAGACACACCACAGAGCGCTTGTGGTGTGTGTTTCTCTTCTGTGTGTCTCGTCAAACTGTTGCGCAATCCAGCCTTTAATGTGCATAAGTTGTCACTTTGATCATATCAAATTATTAAAGGTGGAGCATAATACAGCTTGCGAATCCTACCAAAGGTGTATAATAAATAAATAAATGAATAAATAAATAAGTAAATAAAGAGACAGAGAGAGTGTAGGAGATGTACGCATTCACCACATTCCGCGTGACCTAGCGAAGCTCCAGGCGGCTGCCCCAAACAAAGAATCCTTGCCAAAGAAAGCTTTACGAATTTTTTTCGTACCGCATTCATGTAGTGTGAAATTGAATACTGTATGCTCACCTTGATCGCGCGAGCAGCATAGTGCACTCATCAATTCGTAATTGAGGGTCTAAGGTATCGCTAAATCACCTCTTTTTCTCGTGGAGGCACGCGACGAAGTTACCGAAGAGTAAACAATCGTGGAGGTTCAACACCAGAACTGCGTGGATCTCTCCAGCTTGCGACATAAATGAAGCTGAGGCGCATTCGGAGCTTACAAAGTACGCTAATCTACCCCGTCTCATCTACCTGTAATTTCAAATGATCTCCTTTACGGCTCCTTTACGGTTCGCCAATATGAAAGTTACATTTTTGTCATTTTGTCTGTCTCTTTCACATTAGCACGGCTATCAGTTTGTTTTAATTAACACCACTCTGTTCCCTCTGGTCATACCCGCTGTTCTGTCGTAATTTATCTTCTCGTTACAGATGTCTCTATATTAGGGGCATCGGCGAGCGAGTTATTCATTTATGCGAGGTGGCGCCTAGAGCACTGCACGGGTCCAGCCCGGCTCCGTGATACCAACCCGGGGCCCGCGCCGGGCCCGTGTTAATAAGCCCGGCCCCGCAAGGGCCCAGGCGTTCATTACCAAGCTTAGCCAGGGTCCGCGTGTGCAGAACCAGGCCCGGTACGCTGTAGGAAATCTGGTGGGCATTGAAATGTTGTGTTATCCGCGGCGGCCAATTAGTGGTTAAGTTGTTGCGCTGCTAAGCCCTAGGACGCGGGTTCGATTTCCGAGTGCGAAGGACGCATTTTAATGGGGGCAAAAACCGCCGTGTACTTAGTTTAGGTGCGCGTTCAAAAACTTCAGGTGGTCGAAATTAATCCGGTCCCCACTATGGCGTGCCTCGCAAGCGTATCATCGTTCTCGCATGAAACACCCGAGGATTTAAATGAACTGGTGCCTGTGTAGTACATGAAAGGCCATTACAATAAGAATATCGTGGCAATAGAGCATACCAAAACATTTTTTTTTAAAAACAAAGTGTACAAATTACATGAAAACGCGGATCGAAGCAATGCCAGGGTATCCTCTTTAATGCTCTTGTCTGCACTTCAAGTTGGAAACAATAATGATCACAAAAATTTTTAACCTCATAAAACCCCCTGTACAATATATTGCACATTGCATTCAATAGCAATCTCCAACGGCCCTTGATTAATAATTTGTTGCAGCAAAATAAACGAGCTTAAGGTTACAGAGGTTTCATGTAAGTTGAACCAAGAATTTAAAAGAGGTTTTATTAACCGCAGCTGGGTGATACCAAAGACGTGTGATTTGCCGTAATGTGGCGCACCTCGATATATCTTTTTATTCTTCCTAATTTCTTAATTAACTGAGATCAACTACACAACATTTTTAATATTCGCTTTAGGGCCAAGTGCGCATCGTCAGGTTGTAGAAGGTGTTCAGAAACGCATGATCCAAGTTTTTGTGGCAACGTTAGGGCTGCGTGGCGAGTTTTTGTCGGTGTTTAAAGAAAGCCCATGAGATATGAAATAAAACCACATGACTGCGCTCATAAGTAACGTCCGCCTCTTCGAGTAGACCAGCTCATGGACTGGAATTGTGCTATGTGCCGCAGGCAATCTTTTCAATCTTTTGAGAGCCTTCGCTGAAACAGCCGGTATTTACGTAAACAGGTGAATTCCCCCGCGAGCATACACCATAAAATAAAGGTAAAAGTAGACGGAGACATCCCCCTTCTTTCAGTGATAAAATCAGGCAAGTACCCAGGGAAGGGGATCAGGGGGCCTGCCCCCTCCCCACACGAAATTAGGCGGCATACCCCCTCCCCCTACCTCCTTGCCCCCACGCCATCACCCTTCACACACATTCCTAAAGCGCCACAAATCGATGCTGAGACATGACAGCAATTCGGCGGTCAGCCTTTTGCTGCCTTTTTCACTGGTTTAGGTGGTGGTAGTTATCGGCATCTCCTGCGCTGTGAAGGCCAGTTTTCTCCTCAATTCGGTGCCCGCGCGATTAACTCGAGATGCATTCAGTTGTCTTCATTTATTCAACGGTCACGCGCATCGCTGTTGCTTCGTTAGTTCAACCTTCTTTGTTTGGACTGATCCAGGGGCCAGGAAAGGGATTCGATTCGTAGTCAGCTGGTCTGTATGCTCGTGGAACGAGTTGCGGCTGGAGAAGACGCCAGTTGCGTTTACCGTTTCTTTTTCCTTCATTACTTCCTCGACTGACAACTCGCCGCGACGCTGGCAGAACCTCGGAACCATATACCCACGATATGGGTTAGAAAGGTGGAAAATAAAATATAGAAAACAGGGTCCATCATCAAACTCTGCAATAACCCTTAAAACCATAGGCAATATGACTGTCATCCGTTACCTCGTCTGGTATTTTCCATAATTGTATAGCACTTCTCGTGCGAAATTGGCAACTGGAAAAAAGAGTCACAAAGAGTTGACAAATTAAGCGATCTACTAAGGGAGACAGCCAAGGCAACAGCCAAACAGGAAGGAAAAGCGAAAATTAGGTTAATCATTGTTTCCGAAAAAAAATTATGGATCAACATTTTTTTATTTAGAAAGGAAGCAGGGGAAATGCCGCCGGAAGTGGAGAACAATTCTTGTGTCGGAAATGGAGAACAAGTGTTTTGAATGATGCTTGTACAGTTATCAGTCATGCCGCCTGACGTAGCCACTTCTCTGCTGTGCTTATGTAGGTGTTTTTCTAACCTTACTCGGTGGCCGCAGTACGTCTAGAACCGGAGCGTCCTGCGCTCTACGCGGTTGTACGGGACTGACGGCCACGCATGGTTGCGCAGCTTCCCAAATAACAACACGAGTCGATTTTTGCACTTGGTAGAGCAGTAAACGAGGGATGCAAAGAACTGTTATTGTTCCGCAAATATATATTTCCTATAATTCTTCGAGAGCTAATTAAAAAAATGCTACTATAGTGGGATACAACTTAAGTCTGCAGTGAAGCCCCACCCACACGCTCATAACCGCCAGCCACTGTTCCTCCGTGAGGCTGCAAATCAAACGTACTTCAAACTTTTCCTGTTGCCCAAATAAGGCGTTAACCACAAAAATAAAATTATTAGCACGGGACATTATAGATTGTCCTTCACATATTATGTGGAATGGCGAAAGCCCAGTTCGTTATTGAAATGAAATAAAATGCTTGCTTCGCTGCAACTATTTGTTGTCTAGTTTCACTTCAGCTGGCAGTGAAGTTAAATGAGTAAAACAGACTTAGCAGGGGAAATGAGTTGTACCGCACACTTATGAAGATTTATATAATTTATTGTAGGGTTTTACGTGCCAAAACCACGATCTGTTCTTGAAGCACGCCATAATGGGGGACTCCGGAAATTTGGACCATCTGAGTTTCTTTAACGTGCACCTAAATCTAAGTACACCGGCGTTTTCGCATTTCGCCCCGATTGGAAATGCGGGCGCCGTGGCCGGGGTTCGATCGCCCGACTCCGTGCTTAGCAGCCCAACACCATAGCCACTAAGCACCAGCGGCAGGCAGACTTTTGAAGAGTGAAATGCACAGACTCCATACAATTTGCCCATGTCTGTTGCACACCTCATTGCTTCCGTACTAACAGCCAGGTCTTTGCACATGTTACTTCAGCATCACGCAGAATGCCTTGGACCATGGAATGATTAACGTTTGCGTGGCCTCGAAGGCCGACTTTGGTCATTTAATGAGCGGGCCCTAGTCCGGCCCGGGCCCGTGGCTTCAAGCCCGAGCCCGGCCCGGACATTGCTCTACTGGCTCTTCCTCTAGTATTTGAAAAGTATAGTGGCTCATTGTTCTGGTATTTGAAAACAGTGCCATTTATAGCTGCATCGAAGCGGGGCTGCGCGAACAGCCGTCGTTCGTGTGCGCTCGCTCATTCGCACCCTCTCTCAGTAGCTACTTCATTCGACCCTGAATTCACTACTTCATTCATTACCTGGTGCCAACCCTGTTACACTCGAAGTTGCACTGTTTTGGAAACCGCAAACATGCGCGACTTCTCCGAATGCTCTCCAGGCATCGCTACTTGCTTCTATAGGGAAGCGAAGGAGCACCGAAAAAGCGCAAGAACAACGATCCAGCGGGATCGAAGGTCCGTCGAGGCCACGAAGACGAGCCCTTGCCAAAAGTGCAACGACGTAAAGAATGACGAGGATCCTTAATAATCGGGTCACGTTCCGCATTCGTGCCAAAGATAACCGCGCGGCCTAGAGGCCCACCTGCGCCTTCAGGCTGACGTCCTTTCCCTCTAACTCTTGTGCTATGAAAGGCGGTGAAATGATAAAAGTGAGAAACCCCAGGACAATGAGCGGAAATATGTATAAAAGGCAGGTGCCGCATATGGCGATAATGCTATTTTCTGCAAGGTCATGTGTGAGAACCCATTTCTGCGGTCGTCATGACGTGTGCAGTATTGTCTTCCATTACAAAGTGGCGCACAACAAAAACCACTCAAAGTGGGTGGCGTGAGAGATTACTTGGACAAAGATCGGGGTTTTCTCGCTGACGTAATTGTCACAGGCAGCGTTCTCAGCCATTACATCGAAAGCTAGAGCAATATAAACAATGCGAAGGATTGTTTTTACTAAAGGGACCGTGATCCGGAAATAGAAGTTTAAATTGACCATGCGGCTTAGACCTCTGTGCTTGGCAATAAAAGAAATATATAAATACTAAAGAAATTCTTCCGATAAGCATTATAAAACAAGCGAAACAGGTATATTATTTATTCCCTGAATACATGCTAATATTTACGACTGGGGAATTCTGAAACTGGGTAAAGAGAGCGAGAAAAAAAAAGAAAACAGGGAGGTTAATTTGGCGGAACCTGGCTAGAAGCCCTACACGGGAAAGGAAAGAGATAGGTGATGAGTACGCACACACAACAGTGTTCTATGCGCATTCAAATGCACTCACTGATCCCAGCCATATTCAAAAGGCGCAGCAGTACTCTGGTGGCTTATTGTGGTGTTAACAGTCGAGCCTGTGCATGGAGTTTCATACAGAAATTACTAGAGGATACTCTGGCGCTAGTGTTTGTGGTAGTTTTGTCACCGGGCGGTTCGGCCAGTACGATAATTATGGGAAGTACATAGATTTGCCTCAACTTCGTCCTTCTGGCTTGAAGCGGCTTCGTGAATTTGTAACCTCATAACTTCAACCAAAGTACTGTGTAATAAATAATTAAAGAAACATTGTTAAAATTGTCCCACGGCAAGATTCGAACACAGGACTTCTAGTACGGTATCCCTATATTGAAACCATTACGCCACGGACGCATGCATGACCAGACAAGAGCCGCAGAACGCCCTCACGAATCTACCGCGGGCAAGTGAGCACTCTGAGACGATTGGGGCGTTTCGATTTGGCCACCTCGACAACCGCTGCAATTAGTAATTGTGTGTGTTCGCAGAGTCCTCTGCACTGAAAAGAGCATTCAGTGCTATGAAATTTTTTACAATGAAGGCAGCTAAAGCGTAATAAACGAAGTGGCAAGAACGTCTGAATCCGCAAGCACAAAGATCGGACAAATCCATGTGCTTCCCATAATTCCCATGGTGGCTGAACGATCGCAGCGTCAGGGTTCCTTCTAGGAATTATTGTATGAAACCCTATCAGTCTGTGGTGGCAAAATTTAATTTTAATCTTCCTGGGCCGTGGCGAACGTCAATACAGATACGCATTGATAATTCTCTCCTTGTTCTCACTTATAAGCCGTTCTTTCAGCGAAATAAGATGTGTTCACTTACACGAATTGTGGGACGCGAAAGTGAGCTGTTATAAAGATAGCTGAAACGCGTGCTGCTATTGCTAGCATGAGTCTACATGGTGTCTCAGAATTAAATATGGGCTTTCATGTTCCAAAACTACGATTGGATTATGAGGCACGCCGTAGCCGGGGACTACGGATTAATTTTGACGAGCTGGGGTTATTTTACGTGCACCTAAATATAAGCACACGGTTGCGTTCATATTTCGCCCCCATCGACAATACGGCCGACATGGCTGAGATTCGATCCCGCGACTTCGTGCTTAGAAGCCCAACGCCATAGCCACAGAGCAACTAGGCCGGGTTAGGGTCTCATATAACATGTGCCAAGGTTTAAAAATATACCAGTGCAACATAGCCGGACAGAACCAAGGTATTGCTGTTATACATTCCTTGAAGCCTGTGAGGCAGTTTATTGTATTTCGCTTAATTGAATATTTCTATAAAAATGATTAATGAAATTCTGAAATATTGTATTGAGAGCAAGAGTGTGAGTGAGAAACTCGTAGACAATCCTAAAAAAAAAAGAAATAGATGATCCGGCCGCCTGCTGCTTGATATATGCTGCATAAAGTGCTTGTACGCTTGACAACTTGCAAAACATGAAAACTTAGGAAATAAGGAACACATACACACACGCACGCATGCACTGGAGATCAAAGTATGTAATTTATACAGAGCAACTGGTGATGATGCTGCAATAATATCTTCAAAGTTTATGAAGTGGCTGGAAAATTAGATGATTGCAGTATGTTTAGTAACCTTTTGTTCAAATAATGGGGATCCATTTTGCTCGAACCGTTCTTTGGGCAATGTGACCAGTGCATAAGACTAAATCTAAGTTTTCTTTCCACTCACTGTTGAATTCTAGTCTTGCTATTTGGCCTAAGTAGTTTTCTGCTTTACTTTATCGTAAGCACTAGGGCACTATGTTGGCAGGTTACGTCCGTAGATATCGGATACATTGTGAAATGTACAATATAATCGAAAGAAAAATTAAATCGCGCTGCCTGCTTTATTACTGGGTTGTTCGTTGTCCGCATTTCCAAATCATATGGAAACTGGAAACTCAATCTGAGAACTGCGCCCGCTGTACATCGGCATTCGACACCGCACTGTCTTCCGTCCCAGATTACTGCACCCCGCGGTCTCTGTACAACCCCACAGCGCAATCCCAAACGTAATGATCGTAAAAGGATCGAGTTGCCGTTTGTGACAGCGATGATGCAATGGCGAACAGCAATTCGTTTCTCATTTCATTTGGCAGCAAGGTGCTTTACCGACAAAGTAAACTATATTTTATCCGACTGCAGCGAAGAACAACACTGCACAACCACCGGAAATACCAAATTTTTAAATTCTTACGTACTCTTGCGGCCAACTTTATGTGGCACAACTGGGGTCAAATAGTTTACTATGCCAAGAGGCAGCTATGTAGCTGCCTTACCACCTGTATATTTTTTTTCTGTAAAACAAATGCTTTCGAACCTGTTCTAACTTTAGGATGTTGGGTGATCTGCAGCACAGAAGAAAATTTGAAAAGAAAGGTGAGAGTGAAGACAAAGTCAACATTATAGGTAAGAATTGCTGAACGATTGATGGCTGGGCACCTTCATGGCATTGAAGCTCAAATACTTATATTGAGACTGGGGTTTGAGTAAAACTTTCGTTATCTTCTCACATTTAGACCTGACAATGGAATATTAACAGCCGCTACTGACGCTTTAAGAAATTAACATGAAGCCTGCTGCTGCACCCGCTGCGGTGGCTTAACAGCTCTGGTGTTGCGCTGATAAGCACTTGATCGCGACATCGAATCCCGGCCGTGGCGGCCGCATTACGATGGGGGCGAAATGCAAAAAGGGTCGTGTCCCGTGCTTTTGGGGCACCTTAATGATCCCGTTGGACAAAATTAATCCGGCGTGGCTCATAATAAAATCGTCGTTTTGGCTCCTAAAACCCAGAATAAAAAGAAAACCTGCTGTTGAAGTTTCATCAAGGGCTTTCAGCATTGTTCTGCCGTTCTATGTGAAAAGGTTCTGCAAGAAACATTGCAGTGTACTTCGTAAAGAAGGTGGAGAGGCTTAAGCCTTAATGTGTGAATGTCTGAACTGCTTCGAAGTCATTCGAAAACTTTTCGAATTGTTCAATATTTCAAGCTGCGCCGGTTACGTTTATATATTAGGGAAGATTCATTCTCGTTTGCGGGGATGTCCTTCACAGCCAATTATTGCAATAACTTGAAGGTGCGATTACCGGGCTTAACATCCCAAAACGAGAAAGCCGTTTATAAGGGAAGCCATAGTGGAGGACTCCGAAAGAATTTTCGGAGTCCTCCACTGCAATTTTCTAAATTTAATACACGTGCACTTGAATTTGAAGCATTATACGCCTGCTCACACCAGGGTCCAGAGCTGGTTTCTCGATCAGCCTCAAAAGAGTCACTTTAGCGTGTCTAGCGACGCTGAAAGGTACCTAATATATAAAATATAGGTCACTAGAAATCCCATAGACAAGTTGCACATTCGAACATGTACTCGTTAATTTTTTAGAACAAATTAAAACTTACTACGGCAAAAAAATGGGCTATACATGACTAGTGTGCGGCCTATAGAAGTAAGATTTGGGAGCAAAGGCATGCCAGGAGTGTTCCCAGTGTACCAAAGTGCATTCGGAGCGTCAGGCTCACCTAGTGGGACCTGTGCCCTCTTACCGTAAATAGCACGCCTGCGCGACAGCATCGAAGGAAACAGGTGGTGGTGCTACACATGGTTATGCGTAGCGCCACCAACGAAAACATGATAAAAAACAGCTTCTTAAGCGCGCTCCCAAGATACGCCAGTTCCATTGTCGATAGAGAAACAGGGTTCACTGATACAAGCATCACCACGCTTGATCTCAAGCGCTTCCAATATCTCGCTGCGTGATGCAGATGACGACACTGTTTTTTTCTTTATGTTTTGACTCTTGGCAGCAGCTATTAAGTCCTGCGTCAAGAAATAAAACGCTCAGTTGTTAGTGCGCCTACGTGTTTGTCCCGTGTCGTCTTCCTTCGTCCGCCGTTTTATTTGGCGCCTTCGTCGTAATCATGTATAACCAACACGCTCACCAGCCCGTAGTCAGCTCTGCATGATCAAGCGGTGTCACGTGACAGGCGGAGTGCTGTGCTATATGTGTAGATGTATTAGGGTAGAAGCATAGGCAAGTTGGTTGTAGTTCATAACGGTGATATTGCGTATCACGCGATGCAGAAAAAGAAGGACGGAGAAAAGAGTGCTAGCTTCCAACTGGTTGAACATCTTGAAGGGGCAGCGCAAAAAGACGATGACAGAAGGCAGGAACATACAGGACAGCGCTGAACTCACAACTAACTTTATTCGAAGGCATACATACACTTATATACACAACCCATAGCCACGTGCTCTCCCATCCATGTATATAAGTGTATGTATGCCTTCGAATAAAGCTAGTTGTGAGTTCAGCGCTGTCCTGTCTGTTCCTGCCTTCTGTCATCGTCTTTTTGCACTGCCCCTTCAAGATGTTCAACCAGTACCAACTCGCCCAAATGTCGATCCTTCCAACTGGCCTCTATTTGCAGACGAGCATAATATACATGCTCCGCAAAGACTAACGACGAAGGTAGGGCTTGTAGGTAGTTATTGACTTATCAGGGATGTACTGGCTCCGATTATCACCTTTTCTCTTTGTTTTTGTTGAAGGCGAAAGCCTTAAGTGGCTCATACTCCCGATTGTCTGGAAAACGACGAGGCATGCAGCACAGAAGGTCCTGTGAGCTCGCCTCGCGCAGACGAAGAAGAGGGGAAGAGTAAAAGTATTGACAATGCTTATAAACGTCTGTACTTGTGCAAAAATAACCCCCCAGCGTCGATTCCATTGCGCCCGAGGATTTCGAAACCGCGATAGCTGCATGTCGTTTCTGAATGCTGACTGATACTCTAACGAGATATCACCTAATGACGGGGATTTCCCGGAATTGCGAAAGTGGATCGCAGACACAGAGATCTGTGACTCGGATTTAGTGCAACACGAAGCCCGAGTTAATCTGCACCGCTACTCCGACTTGCTCGAGCTCGCAGCACCTAGACAAACGTGCAGATGCTCGTTGAATCACAAAACAAAGACAGCGACTGGCACATGAACTCAGCAAGGAATTAGGCGAGAGGATTGAGGAAGCCAACGGAAGCCGTGCTGTCCTGACGTCCTAATGGAATTTAAATTAGGAAGGAGAGCATGCGAGCTACACGTGGCGGCAACACAGTAGCGGTTGACGAAATACAAACTCAAGAAAAACTGCCACCGATGAAATAATAGACAGGGACAGCACGAGATGTGAGGATTATTTTCCCTACCAGCGCAGCTCTCTATCCACGAAATGATCACTTGCCAAGAGGTCTTAGTGCCGTCATTTCGCGTGCCCGCAACGCTGCGTTTCACTTATGGCCAATGATATACAGCTCTTGCAATAGGCGCCGTTGCAATATAGCTAAGTGAGAATGAATAAACATAACACCAATTGTCAAAATGCAAATATTGCAGAAGAACTTGTCATTGGCATTGTGGGCACTTGCTCTCAAACATAAGTGCCGTTAACAGGTAGCACACAAACCACAGACCCGAACGAAAACAATCACGACCACACGGGTGGCACTCCCAGCTGATTTATTTCTGGTATGAACTCGAGAATAAATGTACACATGGTCGTATGCACAGAAGGTATCAATCACGCTTCACGGGGCGAGCAGCAATGAAATTATGTTATCGCAGAGTTATACGGTGGTTTTGACGTATCCCGTATAGATGTGGCGTCTAACCTTTTTCCGCTATTACGTAAAATTTTTTGCGTCTCTGGACATGCTGAAAGTAAAAAAAATTCGTAGTTCCACCCGGAAGGCGAAGCACCCATTACGATAGCAAATTCGTAGATAGCTATGCGAAGTAAGGATAGTAGTATTATCGGCCGTAAAAGCTTGCAAACATTCACTTACTAACTAAATTAACAATGATGGAATGCATAAGCGTGACTCAACGAGGACGTATATAGAAAGAAACAGACACACATATACAGTGCTGTCTTTGTGTGTCTGCTTCTTTCTACGTCCTTGTTCAGTCACGCTTACACATTCTATCATGGATTTAGGCCAACTAGCCCGTCAATGTGTTTCAACTAAATTAAGCAGCGCGGTGTCACGCGTGCACAGGTAAATATGAACACGTCTCACTCGATGACAGCGGAAACTGTCTCTTAAAACGCTGGATTCTACGGTAGCGTGATTAAAAGACAGGACAAAAGAAGACACACAGGACTACACACAGCACTGCTCGTGTCTCTCTACTCTTGACTGTCTCTGTACACATGACAAACGTACATGTGCAATCCACGGTGAATCTTGACTGCGGTGAGTGAGTATTTTGTAAATTAGACTGTGCGCATTACAGTCCTTAAACATTCTGTACTTCTTTACGTTGATCGATAATATCCCGTATGCTTGTGCATGTCTTGTGTGTTCTAAGAAATTAATCTTTGACCAGCAGACAGGCTGTGCCCCTTCAAGGCGTCTCCTCCTTTATGCGTATTTAATAAAAAGATTGACGACAACAATAAGTGGCAGGAGCCCATTTGTTAAGCACTGTCATGCCATAATTGGCCGCTAAACATTAATTTTATAAAATGAAAGCCAATAGTTATTGCATTTTGCCAACTGTGGGCAACGGCGCCAAAATTGGCAGCACAAAAACAAGAAATTGGAAGAAAGCTACAGGCTCTATCGATGGAAAGCCAGGCGTATCCTTAAGCGAAAACACTTCATGGATTACAGATGAAACGCTCGTAGGTGTCATGCCGGTTAAGAACAAGAGTTGGAATCAATCAATCAGCACCTACTGTGATATCCTACGAAAACAGTCATCACTAGTTGCGCGCATGTCGTGTAATGCGCGCAACTAGTGATGACTGTTTTCGTAGGATATCACAGTAGGTGCTGATTGAAGGAATACATAATGGAGGGAAGAATGACATGCACAATAACGGAGGCCGGGAAAACATTAAATGGAATGATGAAATTATTAATTACGCATACATAGGCTGGGTTTCGTACAGCCGAAAAACACAGGTAGCGTCTTTCTCGCAAGCAGCATCGTAAATTCAGCCCCACATACACTACGTGACGACAACGACAGCTTCATCAACGCTGAACGGCTTTGGCTCGGCGCAATATTGCCTCCTTCCTCTGTGGTTCACGAAACAAAATATTCTGCAGCACAGCTTGCTCTTATCCAATGCTCCTGCAGAGAGCCGAGATAGAGCGGAGGCAGCTGCATGTTGTTCTGCAGTGTGCACTTGACGTGACGTAGTTTGCTTGGCGCTCTCTTGAATTGCTTTTTTTTTAAGTTGCGTTTGTCGGCACGTGCCAGCTGTTCGCCGTGGACGGCAATTCTTTAAACTACAAGGCGCAACTAACCGGACGGGCGTGGTAGAATTTTCCCTTTGAACCTACTTATATCTTGTGTATTTGCCACTCCATGCATTTTGCATTTCTTCATTTGGAACGCTAGGACGCGCAGTGGGGGACTGAGGAGGGAGCACTGATTGTACTAAATTTTCTTGCATCCATTTGAGTTTGTATTCTTCACAATGCTTCTATTTTTTTGGTATTGAAGAGAATATATAATCGAGAGACACCTGTCATCTGGCAGACGAGCTCTACGGTGAGGCGGGTATATTTTGCCGCTGCATAAGTTACTCTGAAAAGACTAACAAACAGTTGTTAATAAACTTCTTTATTATTAAGTTTAAGGTAGTTTGTACAGAAAACTTCTAAAGCGTCACAATTTATGGCATACCCATTTTTTAGAAATCCAGAAAATAGCATGGCGTTTGAGGTATTCATAATCAAAACTGAAGGCCAAATTCAGGCAATATCGAGACCAAGCGTGTCCCGCTGCTCGGCAGACCACGTCAGACGGTAATACAACCCATGAATCAGTGTGGGAGCGGTGTTTGAATGATAGCATGCCGCGGAAAATCCTGACTCGACCCACAGCGGCACATGCCCAACTGTAGCAAAGCGTGCCATATCAGCAGCGGCCACGACTGGCCGAGGTGTTCGGTTTGAAACTTCCTTGTGCTTGTCGTCACTGGGCGTTTCGGTCGGATGTGATAGCGGGGCAGCCTTTTCTGCGATCCCGCAGCGCTCGGTTTTGATTTTGCATGGATTTAGCGTTGGAACTCCATGATAAACATCTCCGACAAAGTGCCATTTTTAAGGTCTTTAAAAAAATGTGACTGCCTTCAAATCCACTATTTAAGCAGCTGCCCTCAAGTTAACAAATTTTTGTTAATTATTATTTTCAGAGCAATTTAAGCAGAGGCAAAGAATTTCCGCCTCGCTGTAGACCTCGTATGTCAAGGGGACAGGTGTCTCATGGTTATAGCTTTGACATCGAAGCTGTATATGGCTAGTTTCCAGCGTATCGACGTCTGTAGACAAAAAACCTTGGGCCAATACCGAAGATAGCGAAATAACGGGCCGTCCCGCGGAGGAGGGAAGTACGCTTTAAGCACTCCGCCAACTTGCAAAAATAAGTTTACTATTTTAGGTCCAAATGCAACCCGTATCACATATTAAGCTGATAAGAACAGATACTACACTTTGACGCGCGTCGGCCATGTCTACCCTGGCACCGCCCTCTCCTTGCCGGCGTTCCAAGCGCTTACGTATCTCCTTTCCTTTGCTTCCCCTTTCCCGTGATGGTGGTTCCATCAAAACGTCACGCGTATCTAGTTTCTTCCGGCTCCTAGGGATGAGGTCCCGTCATCCACGCGAATGTATATAAAGATCACGGTAATTGAGTCCGCAACTATGTTCAAAACTCTGTGTCACCTGTGTATTGTATGCTAAACATCTTAGCTGGTCATCCACCTTCACAGAGTGGAACGGCTCATCATATTTTCACAAAAAATCTTTTGTTTAAAAATAGACAACCTGTAAGTTTGAGTCCGTCAACTAGACTTTTGCGCTCTTCCAGCAATCCTGCGCATTCTAGCAGGTAATGCTTTACATCACCGTGGGTATGGCAGTGCGAACACGTTGGAGAGGGCGACTTTGCTATTGTGTGGCGCCAAGCCACCTTTCTCGCTGATTGGTTGCGAACACGGTGTACTAGGGACGCTTTCGATCAGCTAAGTCTCTTAGTCACGCAGGACTGCTATGATGGCAACCTCATGCTATTAAAGGGGTTCACAATGGCCGTCTTTATTGCTCGCTCCACGTGTTGTGGTACTCTAGCAGTCAGTGTGTAGGTTAGCACTTGGCGCGGAAGACCTTCAGCATCTTTTCCGAACACACCGATGGAAGTCACTGAAAGTCCAGGTAAAATCCTAAGCTGCGTGATGTTTCATGTTTCATCAAGAAAGTTGTAGGCAATTGTCCTGCGCAAATCCACACTAAAGTACCTGCAATGCTGCCTTGCAGTCCGTTAATGTCACTACTGGTTGTACTCGGCAAGCCTTAAATTACAGCTAGGCAGCTTCAGTTGCTGTACCTTCGCTTGCCGTCGTAGAAACAACCCGCTCAAGTCGCGCAATCCATGAAGCTCCTATAAACGGTATCACGAAAGGTGAAGTACTAGCCTCTCGTTCCACGTCAACAGAGCCATCGGGGAATACTTGTAGGTGGTGTCTATACGTCTTATTCTTAAGTAATTTATACAACACTAAGGACTTGGCCTGTTCCGCAAGTGTAGTGCGCTTGGTGGTAACACAAGGAACTTTCAGATGACATTCGACAGACTGAAATGACTACGGTGGCTCTGGTCGCTTTCCTTTTCGTGACAAATGATTACAAGAGCTCCGAGAGTACTCAGAGCAATGAAAGTACGAAATGTTGTTTTCCTTCGGAGGCGCTGGAGTAGAGCTCTTCCAGTGTCTGACTCGCTTAAGCGAAAAGGCGTGGAGAAGTCATGAGAAGTAGTCATGGAGAAGTGAGCAGACAGAGAGGGAGCGATCGGGACTCGTGACGGACGTTTTGCTTCTGTTGGCTCTGGTACCCCATGGGTAATTGAAGGCATGCATGGTTGGCGATTTCAAGACGTACTGCGTTTCGGAAGGCGAGTTTAAAGGATCTCGCCGGATGAAGCACTAGGTTGACCACCATTACTGTCTGCAGCTTTGCTACTAACGTTGGATGGCTCTGGGAGGTGACACGCTGTCGAAGGAACAAAAAGTTGTCTACTGCCAACTACACTCAAACACCTTCCCACACCCCACGAGGTCATACGCCATCAACCCCGCATTCTACACTTTCCTGTGCAGACACTGCGGCCAACTCGCTACACTGTATCATATGGTCGGGGAATGCAAGAATAACCCTGACCTGGATCCACTACCCAATCCAACCAAGGAACAGTGGGAGAGAACTTGCCAGCTCTAGCCAGAATAGTCAGCTATGGCTGAAGGAAAGGGTTAAGGTGGCGGGTAGTACCAATGGAGTCCAGGACTGGGGACCTCGCCCACCAGCCAACTCTTATATATATATATATATATATATATATATATATATATATATATATATATATATATATATATATTAAACATTTTCCTCCTCCTTAGATGGCTTTCCCCGGGTACACCAATGATTCTTCAAGTCGCACAGTCTGCACAAAAGGTAGTCATTTCTTTATCTGAAGTGCCACGATAATTCTGCGGTTTAGCCAGTAGCCAATATTTAGTCTCTATGTAGCTTTACAGAGCTGTAGCATCAAGGCTTATGTTTGTGAAAAATATGCTATAGGCGCAAAACACTCTAATAATTCTGAAAGAGTGAACATTCAGTTTTGGTTATTATTGTTACTAACTATGTAAATATCTATATAAACACGTACCCAGCAAAGAGAATGAAAAGCGCACTGGAAGTTTGCTCCTGAAAGAGATACTGCGCCTGCTCTCTTGAAGTGGAGAGAGAAAGAAAAAGAGAACGCGGAAAGGAGGGAGATAAAGAAAGGGAGAAAGAAGAAAAGGAGAGAGAGAAAGATAACTGAGATGCGAAAGGCAGGGAGGTTAACCGGAAGACAGATATCCAGGTTGCTACCCTGCCCTGGTGAAGGGGTAAGCGGAACAAAAACAAAGAAAAATGCAAACACAGAAATAGAAGAAGATTAAAGAAAAAGAAAACAAAAACAAAAGAACACACAAACGAAGGAACTCAGGTGCGTCACAGTCATCCAAACAGGTCGCTTGACCGGAGAAACTTAAGTAGTGCTTTCACCGCCTTCTGGTGTGAAGACCACATCAGCGCGCACTCTAAGCTCGTCCGCTCAGTAAGCGGCCGGTCGTCGAGGCGTACCAACTCCATCAGGAGCGACAGTCTCTAGGATCTGTAGCGGAGACAATGCCACCACTATCACAGGCAGCACTGTCTGCTAATCCGAAGCGGAATGTAAATGTGAAGATGGTCTTTGTATGTCTCGTGCAGCATGAGTCGAGACAACTGCTTCAGAGCTGCCGACGAGTGTCCTGCTTTCGTTCAAATTCCTGGTACCGACGGTCGAAGTTATGGTCGAGCCAAACACAAAGAAGGTGATAGCAGGCTCTCGGCAGGCGAACAATTTCAAGGGAGGCAGTGATATGGTACACCGAAAGCTCCTGCCAAAAGGAGGCACCGGGCTGGTATTTCGGTAGTGCAGCGAGGTGGTGGAAAGGGCCGCGGGCAATGTGCCTGGTGTGCGCTCTGAGCATTTCCAATGTGATAGGAGTTTTGACTTGGTAATCTTGAGCTATCGCAATTGTTTGTGATGTCGATGTGCAGTGCAGCAATCCAAGACAAACCCTGAGTGCCTGCGCCTGAGCACTTTCGATTGTGCGGATGTTGCTTCTGCAGATATTGCTCACTACAAGTAAGCTGTACCTCAGATACCCGAGAAACAGTGCCCTGTATGCTTGTGACATCGCTTGTAATGATGTACCCAACGTATTCCCTCCAAGAAATTTGAAAACTTGTGAAATGGCTGTTATACATTTGTCGAGATAGACCAAATAGGGTCTCCCGCTGAGGTCTCGATCAATGATCACCCCTAAGAACCTGTGTGTCGTGGCGTAACGGAGGTTTTGCCCATTGATAGTTATAGCGTAGGACATCATTATCTTCCGCGTAAAAGCGACAAGTGCGCATTTCTCAGGCGAAATTTGGAGGCCTTGTTCGCTAAGATACGTCGATATTGAAATGGGGCATTTTTCAAGCCTCGTGCGCACCTCAGGACGTGTTGCACCTGATGTCCACACGCAGGTGGCGTCGGCGCACATTGATATTTGGACGGCACTTGGTATGTGTTTCACGAGACCGCAAGAACAAGGTTGAATAGTGTGGAGCTCAAGACGCCCTCTTGGAACACCACGGTGTGGGTAGTGTCAAGAAGTCGGACCGTCATCGGTTCACACAAATAAGGACCTCATATGTAAGTAGTTGCGGGTCCATCAGTAAACTCTGGAACCAAGGCCAACCGATTCAAGAGCATCAAGTATGGAGTCATGAGCAACATTGTGATAAGCTCCTGTTACGTCCAGAAACATAGCGACGCATAAGCGTGTACATCTCTTTTGATGTTGGGCGTAAGTGGCCAGATCGATGACGTTATGAATGAGCAGCGGAGACATCGAAAACCAGCCATAGCCTTTGGTTAAACTTTGTAGCGTTTCAGGTACCACTCTAATCTTGCGGGGATCATGCGTTCTGTCACCTTCTCTACGCAACTACCTAGCGCGATTGTGCGGTATGACGTAAGCTCTAGAGGTTACTTGCCAGGTTTGAGGAGTGGCACCGGGCGGCTTGCCTTCTATTTTTGGGGAACGTTGAGAAAGGTAGCCCGCAACAGATCACACGCCGAGTACCAGCCCTATATAAGGAAATGCAGCCCCATGTTTGAGAAGAATTCTAGTGAGCCTTGTGAGCCTGGTATCAAATTTAAGCCCATCCTCGTGAAAATAAGGGAAATAATTGAGCTCAGTTTTGCAAACATCACATTGCTGGGACTTGCGCAGCAGCACCGCGCGATACCTGTTGAAAATTGGCGAATCTCAAAGGTTTCGCTGCATTGTCCGCTACCCAGGCAGAAATGGCTCCGCGTGCTTCTTTGGCAGTGAAAGCGACGTGTTACGTGGTTTTATTTTGATAAGCATGAGTCAAGTAAACTTGACTTTACTGATGACATCAGTGAAGTCAAGCTTGTGCACTGAAACCGCAAGAACATCAACTGTCTTCTTTCCTCATAGCTAAATATGTGATAATATTCAGTTAAAGATTGTTGTTCTCCTCAATGCAATCTGATGAGCCACCTTGCATAGTTCAGCTGAATTGGCACTGGCACTGCAAAACTAATTGAGAGTATCGCAGGAGTCATTGAGAGCAACAGCCATTGGCACTTATGCATTTTGGATAGTACATTCGTACGCTGCGTTGGCGCTTAGCAGTTACGCAGGTGACGAAGATCCTGTATATTTTATTCGAAGAGAGTGCAGTGGTGCAGACTCCTTCAATAAACGCCACAAAACGATAACCTGGTTCAAGACACCAAGCTGTGAGCGCACCCATGACGGAAAATACTTCAGCTTACGAGATTTCGTGTTTTTCTTTTTGTTACGTCATCCTCTGCAGGAAGCAGTAACTGAGGCCATTTATCTCAGGCTATTGTGCCTTTCTTGGTTGGCAAGCTCTGCATTTAACCTCCAAAAATAAGGGGAATAGGAATAACACGGAATTCCCGCGATTATCTGGAGCATTTCCTCAGACCATTCAAGTGAGAAACAAGGCACCTCCAAGCCTCTACTAACAGTTCTTGCGTAAATAACAGGCACGAACGAACTATACCAGAATACAAAAAAGCAGTGACAACTGAAAAATTTACGCACGTAGGCTATTCTGTGCCGTTTTCAAATGAGAATAGAGGTCTTTGAAAAGCAAAATAGTTTAGTAAGCAGTATTTTTCTCTCTACTCTACATATCATCATTACATAATTCTCTTTAACTTCTCTACAACTTCTTTACAAAAAATTATCGACAAACTTCTCTACATATTACCATTACGAAATTGTGTGCGGGGAAACGGGAACGAGAAGCTTGTGATAATAAACGGAGCAGACACGCAAATAGCCATGTCATCTTACTTAAGCGTGCAGACAGATAGGCGCGACTACAATTGTAGGCAAGTTGGTGTCTCGCCCATTTCGGTGCAGCGGAACATTTATAGCACGCGAAACGGACTGTTTAAATATCAGATTATTATTCATTATTGTGAAAGCGAGGGCTGTCTACGCAATACAATTCACGCCGCTGTCTGCAAGTTGAGACGGTTCGCGAGGTGCCGGTGAAATCACACTCGTATCGCCATCTTGTGTTCTCCGCTAGAGCTTGGACATAGCTTTGCAATGCACTTGTATGTATTCGTAACCAATTCGGCGCAGCGAAAAGTGGCATCAAGCTTTACTGTTGAATTCATGTCCCTGTGTGCGAGCAGTTTGAGGCACTTTATACTGAATTTCATTAGCACTACGAAGTGGCATGAATTTCGGAATAATTTGAGTGTAGTAAAACATTACATAATAATCTTCCGTGTACGAAACCTTTATGTAGTAAAACCTTTAAAAAGTGCTGCATCATCTCCCAGGGTGCTAACGCAGAGAAGCAACCTCTGTAGCAGTGTTCAATCAGACGATTTTCTTTAGTTTGGTGTCCTATACTGCGGCGCATTGAGTGAATAATACGAGCTAATTTGTTATGCTAAGGACGACTAATAGCGGCAAAGAACACAAATTTGAGGCGGTATGTTAAGTGTGACAAAACAGGTATCCTTCGACACGTTCCATTCCGAATATACTGGGTAATCACTGAGCTTCTAATTAACAAAAAGGTGACGCAGTGACCGAGCATCCAAAATGCGTTTTTGCGCTCTACAACAGAGCCCACCACTGCGTTAATACTACAGTCTCTCTTAATGTTTCTGTCTCTGTCTTTCTTTTGTGATTGCAAGCGCCCATAGACCACGAATTCATGACTAATATATATACACACATTTTTCAAACAACGCATAAGGAAATAAGCACCTGCACTAACTGCTCACACATACATTTCCCTCCTAGTTAATCACTCCTGTAAATCACAAATCGTGCAATGAATATGTGGTATGACCCTTTTCTCCATAACATTGAAGTCCTGGAACCAAACCATCGCAGACCACAATCACTTTTGCTCAGCCTTAGCTAAAACTGCCTGCTAAAAAGAAAGAAATGACATTTTGATGGAACCTCAGAATTTTACTTTCGATATACTGTCGCTGGGCAGGCCATTTAATGCGTAGGATTAATAACTCGTGGATCTTTAAAGTTACAAAATGGGTGCCAAGAGATGGGAAGGACAGTCGAGTCAGCCCATTTGGCTCCTGTACAGCGAGGGGCGAGGGTCTGTGCAAAAAATAAAAAATAAAATAAAATAAAATAAAGAAACTTTTAAAGTCATATCTGTAGCTTAAAGATATGGTGAAAGCTAGACAAGTAGAAAAAGTTATATATCAGTTATTTTATACTTTACTTTTACTTCGTGTCTTTAGTGATATCACAGCTCAATGAGCAATAACTGCAGTACCTCTAGCTAGGCTTTTCCTTCTTGATGGCAAGGCGGCTATACGACTTCTAGTTCAGCATCTGTTCACGCTACAAGAAAATCCACACAGCCTGCCACTCGTACGAAAAACGAAAAACGTACACCAGCGGTAAGAGGGCACCTAAAGAAATTGTGAAGAAGAACAGCGTATAGTATCACAAGAAAAAAAAAAGATACAGCAACAACTTAGCAACCATATGGTCGCTCCGTAGCGCAGTAAATAAATTAACACTTTTGGGTACGAATTTTGTAGCGTGGAAGTATTACAAATACAAAATAATTCAAGTGAGAAGATGGAAGCAAGCGTTCAGTGTACAAAAACGGCAAAAAAAAAATGACAGACAATTTGAGGAAAGAGTCAAGAGGCAACAAAACCGCTTCTCTCCTCGTAGCAATGCTCATTATCCGTGATGTTCGCTCGCGCAGTGCCCAACAGCATATCCGAACAAGAACATGATCGCACGGGGCTATTTCCAGGAAACGTGAAACGTTATCCTCGCGTCCGGGTAGAAGTTTGTCGGTCATGTTGGGTTACTTCCGGTACATATATATATATATGTATATATATACACACATGGGTGTGTGGTGGGGGAGGCGCCTGCGCTAGATTCAATAACTTGTGGTCACGCCCAAATAAACAGACAGATATTCTGGCAGGTGACTGCAGACAGGGCTGTGTCTGCGCTGTTTGTGTGTATACCTACTCTTCGAAACACTGGGGCTGCAGACCTTATTTTATTTTGATATTTCTTATTGTTCGAGCAATATATGCTTTTCTAGCTGCGCGGCTCCGCCCACAGGTTCTGCGCTCGGTTTTGTCTAGTAGATGGCACGACTTTATATGCTGCTCTTTACTCACGTCAAAGCTGTGAGGTAGTCGGGTGACTTGATATACTGCCGAGAAGTGATGCTGCAACCCTTCTCAGATTTTCGGGGAAACCTGGAAGTTTAAAAGTAGTATGCGCGCTTGCAACGTATGTCGCGCTTGGTAACTCGTTACTTGAACCTCATGACCTCTTCTAGTCTTCTCAACCATGCTTTCATTATTATTTTTTATCTCATCGGCATTGCACAGGTGCCTAGTACACTATGTTATTTTGATATGATGCTTTTCAACTTCATGCGGCTACGTGCAACTTTTTCTAACCCTTCGAAAGGTGGGGTGGGCAAACCAAGAGCTTGCTGTTATCATACACCAGCTACACTTTTTTAATGCCATGGTGAAAACTCGGTGCAAGGGCGTTTTTGTTCCATAGTGGAAGCAGCGGCATCGCATGCCAAATACGTGATGAAGCTGAGAAAAGTGAACTTTTGCCGACTTAGGTGATTAAACTTGATGTTTCGACCAACGCAAGAGAGTTTTGTTTGGGAGCCGGTAAGTGAAGCTTTCAATGTTTGTTCGCCTGGGTCGGCGTCCTGTTTTCTTTTCTTCATAATTTTTTTCGTTCATAGCTTTCTTCATGTTGCTGATAAGACGAAATTTTGTCCGAGTCTAGACTTCACGAGACGAAGACGATTACCGTCTTCATTACAGGTTCGTCTATTTGGCTGTGACGCTCTCATGATGCAATACGCACTTACTCACCGTATTGTATGCCTTGCTAGCTGTTGATGTCCTATTTATATGACAGTCATTCTCTGTAAAATAGTATTTAAAATTTTTTAATTAATTACGCAGTTTCATGTGCTGAATCTAAGCGCTATTCCCTGAGGGACAATACATAGTAGAGATATTGATTAATTTTTGCCTCTTGGAGGATTCAGACACGGCCAGGAAATACTGCATGGACATTTCATAACGCTGCCCCCCCATGAATGCATCTGCGGCACTTAGCAGCAACATTTAATGTGTTTCCCGGCTCCCATAGGCTGGAATAACAATATTCAAAGTGGCGTACTATTCACCTTCAAAGAAAACATGGAGTCACGGTTTCGACTATCAAAAAGCTGCATTGTGCTTTGAGGCACATGACAATCCTGCCTGACCTGCATTTTCAGTGGCTGTGGTATGCGCTGCGTCTCGCATGGCAACCGGGCGCGAAACTCCGACGGCGGGCAACTGCACTTCGCAGTTGCCATCGAGGAGCGTAACATAACCTCCCACGGTCGATTTCGGGCTGCGCCTGCGGTCGTTTCCTATATTGAGCGGTAGATTGAGCGGCAATTATGCCGTATTCTCGATTTACCACGCTCTGAACACATTGTGCGGCTTTTGCTGTCGCCCACAGGCATCAGAATAAAGGGCTTACCGGGGACGAAACGACGTTTCGCGCCGTTAAGATCTATATGTGACGCCCCATTCCACGCCCACGCAGGTCGGCCATGGAGAATGCCATTTATGCATAAGCGCGCGTTCGGACACCGTTCCTGTCGAGCTTCGTTTTGCATAGTTACTCCTGTGTTTGTAGCACCGCGAAACTCTTTCTCTGGCGGCTGCTGTGCCGTTCTGTTGGATGGAAACGATACATACGACAGTGCGGTGTATCTCAGCGGTGCTTAGACGGTGCGGTTACTTGATGCGGCTTATTGTCCGCTCTCACGCACACACGCTAACAGAGGATTTTGTGACTGACGGAAAATTTCGCTTTGTCGATGGCGATTTTATTATAACTGATCAAGGTGAACCTGTCTTAGCTTCTCTTCACTTAGGTGTCCGTTTCTAACTTCTGTCAACTTGTTGCGGGGAAGAGCCTGGTGCTGGGCCTTTTGGTACACAGCTTGAAAAACGACGCTGTGTCAATGTTCGATCAAGAGAACATGACACGTCTGTTACTTCACGTGGAGGAGCAAACTTGCTTGCTCATTGCCGAATGTGCGGGTTGCTCCCCTGTTTTAATTATACCCAAGCTGTTGGTAGAGGAGCCGCGAAATACGAGAGAGAAGTGATTGAGGCATATCAAACGCGAAAACACATCACAATCAGTATGCGAGCGTACCCTCCTTATCGCTATCAGGCAAAGTAGTGGCTTATTCGAGAAAATGCCATCGCTAGAATGTGCCATACACCGTTTCTTTCATGTATACCTGTTCATGTATAGCACATGCGCGCTTTGGTTTCCTTTCGACCCATGCGTTTCATTAAACTCTGTTGCTAGTCCCAGCGTGTGTTGTTGCGTAATTTCTATCCTCGTGTGTATGCGTCTTTTAAAGCTTGGTTTTGTCGTTTTTCAAGACTTGCTGCGAGAGCACTCCATTCGGACCATACATTCTGAACCCATTCAGCGCCCTTAACAGGCATGAATAATTAATCAGCCCCGGTCGGCTGTGGCGTTTTACTAAAGAAATACAGAATTCAGAGCATTGCGAGCCGGCTTAGAAAGACGTGCTTTCGCGTGCGCGTCTGGTCCAATAGCAGCGGTTGCAGAATGACCGACTCTTCCTCACTACATGGCCTAATAATTGTCTTAGTTTCAATGATTTTAGTCAAACGAATGTCACTTCCGCCACACTCAGTTTTACACTGTTATCGCTCTCTTTACTTATTGTTCTGTGAGGCACTAGGTGTTCTATACGATCGCTAAACGTTGTTCTCAACATGTCATAAAAATCATGCGGAGAAAATCATAGGGCCCGTCTGTATGCTGCATGCTACAGTTATAAAGGCCCTTACTTCTAGGATTATTACGCTACCCCCCACCAGTGCTCTCCAATGTGTGCAAGTCCAACGTTTGCTCACCGGAGGGCTTACAGGGCCAGACACAGCGCACCTGTCTGCGACTACCTCGAAATGCTTCAACTTCTGCAACAAATGTGCTTGCCAGAGATCATCAAATCACTACACACAAGCATTGATTATCTCCGCTATTAACCTTGTGCAATTTTCTGTGACCTGACTGTCAGGCAGTGCCAGTCAAGCCCTCTGAGGCTTTGGTAGGCCTGCTATATGTACTTTGTTTTCTTTATGCACAATAAAGATTATATTGTATTGTATTGTAAGGGCACACATTCGACACACTTGCCGCATTTTCGCCCCGGACCTGGCCATCTTGCCCTCACAAAGACCTCGAGAGACATTCTCCAAGGGTGTGTTCTGATTCTGGCCAGCATCGGTGACAGTTTACATAGACAGCTAAGGAAACAACTGAGACAGCTTCGAGGCCACGTAATGGAACGCGTTTCTAGCCGACTGGAAGACGTATGAAAGACGCTTCTGCGGCGTGACACCACCTCGTGGCCACAAGAAAAAGTTGAGAAAGCATTCATTACTTTTGTATTTTAAGTCTTTGTGCATGAAAACCTATGAACAACACGATGTAGCTTACATTCATGGCGCAGGATAGCGTGCCTACGTTTTCTTGTGCGCAGACAACGTTCCTGTCGGCTTTCCAAGCGCCCTGCTCAGCCGCCATCTTGTTTGGACAGGAAAGTAGCCTGCATCGTTTTTTACTTCGATGCTGTCTTCGCGAAGCTGTCTACTTTGACGTCTTCGTGGAAATTGGAACGAGATTTAAAATGGCCGCAGTCCGTTTAAGCGTCTACTTAGCCGTCTACGGCGAGTCTTGGAACACAGCTATAGGTGGCCGTCCCTCAAGAATAGTATTTTATCAAGATATACACCAGCAGCGACACCTTCGCCTCTTTTGTGGTGTCTCCACCAGCTACAGGTGCGCCTTTTTATTCCGTAGATAACTAGGAAGGACCACTCCCAGTCCCCCGCTCAATTATTTAAGAATATTAAAATAAACCTAGTCTTATTGAATGAGACATATGGGGACCGAATGCATATCTAACTGATGGGGCGGTTTCGGTCGCAAGCTTAACAGGTGGCGTTGTAATTCCGGCTACGCTAATAACAATGGGATATATATAAAATTATGGGGTTTTACGTGCCAAAACCACTTTCTGATTATGAGGCACGCCGTAGTGGAGGACTCCGGAAATTTCGACCACCTGGGGTTCTTTAACGTGCACCTGAATCTAAGTACACGGGTGTTTTCGCATTTCGCCCCCATCGAAATACGGCCGCCGCGGCCGGGATTCGATCCCGCAACCTCGTTCTCAGCAGCCTAACACCATAGCCACTGAGCAACCATGGCGGGTAATGGAATATATATATATATATATATATATATATATATATATATATATATATATATATATATATATATATATATATATATACGCAGGAAAGAGACGACGAACTTTTTGGGAGACTTCTTTTACTTAACGTTTTCGGCTGGTGGACCAGCCAAGTGGATGAAAAAACAACTTGCCGCAGGTGGGAACCGAACCCCCAACCTTCGCATTTCGCGCATCGCATCGCGCACGTCCGCCGCCAAGGCCTGTGAGTGGTGGCGCTGGCCAAGACTCCCAGGGTTTACTAGTACACATAAATACCCAAGTAAGTGGATGGGGAAACAGCGCCGCGGTAGCTCAATTGGTAGAGGATCGCACGCGAAATGCGAAGGTTGTGGGTTCGGTTCCCACCTGCGGCAAGTTGCTTTTTCATCCACTTTAATTTCCATTAATTTTTCGTTTCATAATTCGATTTATTAAGCACAACTAATTTCCCCTATGTTGTCCTTGGTGTCAGGGTTTGTTGGCTTCTCATGATATTACTAATAAAAATCGGGCCCCTCGGTTAACCCCCTTTCTTCTCGTTTGTTAGATAGGAGTAATATTAATAAATGCGCTTTGCTGCGCGATTTTGGACCGATTGCAACATGTTTGAAAGGTTAATCTAATGGGGGTCCCAAACTACGCAGGCGTACTGTTTAGATAACGGATGGAACATAGTTGTTTTTGCAAATACGCCGCGATCGTTAAGCAGTAAAGGTGCGTGATTTGGTGCGTTTGGAAAACGAAATTTAGTGCTCACCGCCTTTGGTCCCATTGATGTCTGTATGAGTTAAGTAGAAAGTTCAGAAGACTGCGTAACAAAAAATAGCGCGATACGCGAAGAACTCGCCCGGCATTGTGTACAGCAGACATCTGGGTGCGCGAAAATCAAGTCAATCTTATTCCAACGATTGAAATAGATAACCCCGTAGATCTATCCCTCTCTCTGGCTCGTTTTGAGGAGGAGTTCAAGAAGAAGCCACAGTTGCTTTTACATTTTCCTGCTCAAAGGATTTGATTTCTTTCTGTATCCTTAAGCAGGAGCTAAAAGGCACCAACGGACGCGTGCTCAGGTCCCTTGCAGTCCACATAACTTTCGGTTTCTCGCCGAAGATCTCTAGGGTTTCCTGGGGCGACGCGAAATTCCAAGAGAACGGTACCCATCTGAAATGTCGGTCGCATATTATTGTCTGTCCATCAGATACGCTTATCTGTTTCTTTTTTTGCGCTTTGATGTCCCTAATGCGAAAACCATATTTCTTTAGATACTTTATGGTTTTTTAAACTTTTTTCCCCACAGGACTACGCTTTCTAGAACCGTTTTTATAATGCCAGCTTACAGCCCCACTATCTATCTCAGAGCCTTTCTTTTCATTCGGTATAAAAAGTCATAAAAGAAGGAAATGGTGACCCAGATTTTAGACAGCTCACACGAAAAATCCATTCAGGCCTAGACGCCTACGTCAGCTACTGAAATATCTTTTCTTCTATCGTCGGAGCACTTTCCACTCAAGTAAACCGTTCAGAGCGCCAACGTGGAGGTGATTTGAATTTTTTCTCGTAAGCGTTCAATTTTCCGCAGGGTGAATTTAACCGTTACATATGAAAGTATGTGCTACCGGTGCAAAATGTATTTGGCATGGGATTTCGTGAAATAAAATGACGTTGGGTTCTTCTCGGAGTTTTCTTTTTCGGTTCCTAAACACTGTTGCTGTTCAGCCGTTATTGCAGATATTTTCTCTACTACGATTGCCTGACGCTTGTTCATAGGAACCGTTCTAGCGTATGTTGAACTTTGCGAAGCTGCAAGTTGTGCTAGTATGAGCACCCTGTGCTAAGCTTCGCTCATGTACGGACTTTAGGCATATGCATAAACTGCGCGGGCATTCACCTGTCTCGAGAAGTTGAAGTCCTTGGAACTGTTTGTGTTATTAGAACGTACTACTAGCATATAGCAAATGAACTGGCGACTCTTCCTTCAAGCTATACTCTAAAGTACCGTAAACAGTGCCGTGTCTTAAACACTCAACATAATCCAGAATGGGCCTATATCTGCGCGGCAGAATCATAAGAGGGTCAGTCTCAGCTTGCCTATCTACGTAAACTCCATTGCATATATCGTGTTCAACGCTGTGAAGGCTATAGAATGACTATGGCAGTGCCTGTGCCTGCGAAACTTCTTTATTTAGGCTAGGTGATAAAAACAAACATTACGTCTTAAAAATAAACGTACTATTTTATACGGCAGCTTACAGGTTTTCTATGATGATATTGATTTTCGTCGTGTTTTCATTGCTCTTCGTAAGCAGCGCATGCTGTCCGACAGCTGCACGAGCTTCGCATTGTCGCGTTTATTCTCACAAATCTTGTATGCAGCTTAAAATGAACATTATAACATCAGGACTCCTATCACAAGACGAGTTGCGCCACACTTTAAGACAGACTTAAGTCCATGGTTGCGGAGAAACACGGTGTAATGAAAACGGAAAGTCTAGCTATATTTTGCATTAAACTATGCCTTGAATTTCATATCTTACGCACGATAAATACCAACACATCATTTCAAACATTATAGTTTACCGCCTTAGGCTCAGTACCGGGTTTACAAACCATTTTGAACGTAGCATTTGTGGAGTTGATAGTGGTCACGCGGATGAAGACGTACAGTAAGATCCGCTCTTAGAGGGAGCATGCAAGCGCGTGGCTGGATGGATGGATGGATGGATGTTACGAGCGTCCCCTCTGCAACGGGGCGGTGGGTTGCGCAACCAAGCTCTTGCTATTATACTGCCTAATGTCCTACCTAGGTTACAAAAAGAACAAGAAAGAACAAAAAAGTTATGCAGATCCCACGCACTGTGGGAATTGATGTAAGCGAAGCATTCCGTGCTGGATGCTTTGATTTACGATAATTAGCGGTGACGTTGACGGCTAAAGCTTAATTTCTTCAACGTTTAGTTTAACACGAGAGTGGTGAGTCGATGTTAAACGTTACCTTGTGGGCACCACTGCTGTTTGCATAGTACACAGGGCACACAGAGAGAAGTGTTTGCTTGAGGCGTTGTTGTGCGCCATATTTCATAACCTCGGAGGGGGTTGACCATAGTCATTGCCTCCCATGATGCACCGCATTGTGGCAGAAGCATTAAATTTAAATTTCGGATTATGAACCACAATCGGATTATGAACCACGCCGTAGTGGCGAACTCCGGATTAATTTTGACACCGTGATGTTCCTTAACATGTCCCAAAATATAAGCGCACGTGCATTTTCTATTTCGCCCCCATCGAAATGTGGCTGCCGCAGTTGGCATCCAATCCACGGCCTCTAGCAATGCCAAAGCCGCAAAGCTAATGCGGTGGCCACAGAAGTGTTGATTTGACGGTCGACTGCTTGCTTAGTGTCGCCTGGACCCTGCGCTGCGCTTTAAAGGGACACTAAAAGTTCATATTAAGTCAACGTGGACTGTTAAAATACCATCCCAGAAAGCTCGAAACGCTTGTTGCATGCGAATAAGAGACTTACTTTAAGAGAAAATGCGTTCTGAACCGTCCGCATACCTCTAGCGCAGTTCAAATCACCCGCCTTCCGATCGAGTAGTGGTGACGTCATGGTCTCAGTGATGTTGCGCTGTCAGTGAGTAAAATGGTGACCGCAGACGGCACTATGGCTTTTCTGCACAAAACGCAAACGCGCGGCCAGAAACAGCAGTTTTTCTTTGTTCTCATAATGTCATACCAACTAGCCCCTCACCGTACGCTTCTAGACTTCATCTCTTCTACTTGGGGCTCTTTTCTGTGTTCCCTTTCCTACGAGAATCAGAGCGCTGCGTGCACTAGCCTCATCGCTGCCAAAACTTGCGAGGCCAGGTGGTTCGGTTTCTGCTTGCGCAAGAATATGTGCCCGCCGCAGGTGTTGGGCATTTTCGGGATCTTTGGCTGTTCCGAGGGACACTGGAAAAGAATTCCTAAGATTCTGAGAAGTAAATGTTGGAGACACGTCCGCCTGTTGCAAGACTGGCTACGGTGTCTGTGCTTCAGCTTGAAGGGAACGGGCCCTGCAGGCTTCCGGGCTCTCAAGGGTTACCAGGCCCTGACCCAGTCACGTGCCGGGTTCCTTTGGAACACGCGGCGACGGAGTGTACCCAAGGCCCCCAAAAAGTAGGTTGGTGCTGTTCCGGTGCTATACCTTGGAGGGGCGGTCGTTCCACAAGAAGTTGAGAGTGTCTTCAGCAGGGGATCGAAGTTCAGCCTGGAAGTCCCTCTGTACAAGCACGAGGCTTTGGCGACGGCGCATAGGATTGCTGACAAAGTTAAAGGCGAAGAGAAAGAACGTTGCCATTTAGAATGCGTTGATGTGATCCGCATTATTTTCAAAGGCATGAAGAAAGGAAATTCCATGGTGAGATCGGTGGCAAGCTTTTTTAGGAACTCTGATCTCGCTTTGATGACGGCCGATAAGGAAGGAGGCTTTGTGGTTTTACCCCAGAAGCTTTTTAGTGATAAGGCCATGTCCGCTGTCTTAAAGAACTTTAGGATTGTAAATCTGAATCCGTCTAAAGTGAAGGCAAAGGCGGTTGCACTATTAAGGGATCTGAAACTCGATCGGCTAAAAAGTGAAGTGGTGAAAAACAAGGTCACTGTGCTCTCAGTGTTCTTCAGTGCCAAGAGCCACAAGATGGAGTGCCCTTTCAGCGCCATCGTTACGGAAACTGGTTCCTGGCAAGCCGCGGTCAGTCATTACCTTCTGCGCCATCTGGGAAGTCTGGCACCTGACGATCCGTACAAGGTCAGCAGCTCATACCGCGTGGCGCAAGTACTAGGGGATAACCTTTCTGCTGTTAACTCGGGCTTTTCGGTTGACATTGAAGAGCTGTTCTATTCCCTTCCCCACGAAAACCTGTTCTGCGCTGTCAGGAACTGTATTGAACGATCTGGTGCTGTGTCTTTCCAGAATGCGTGTGGTATTTCTGTGGAAGGTTTTCTAGAGTTGCTCAAGGCATATCTTTCTTCAACCATTGTGAGTTTTCGGGATAAATTTTATGTGCAAAAACGCGGCATCTGCATCGGGTCGTGTGTAGCCCCTGTTTTGTCTGAGATCCTTTTAGCCGAACTTGACCGCTCGCTAGCGCGGGTACTTTCTGACGACCGCATCGTTCGTGTGTTCCGATACGTCAATGATTTTTTAATTCTTTTAAATTTAGACTACAACGATAATTTGACACAGGTGGCATCGGAGGTTTTAGCGTCCTTTAAGTCTGCTTTTGCCAGTTTTAATTTTACTATTGAACTTCCTGAAGACTCTTGCTTGCAATTCTTAGACTTAAAATTAGTTGTTAACGATCCTGATCACCTCTGCTGGGCGTACTTGCCGAGGTCGAAAAAAGCACTTCTACCCTTCAACTCGAGCCATTCGAAGCTGGTCAAGAGGGGGATCGCGTCAACGTGCCTCAGGGCTTCGCTAGTGAAGTCCTGTCCACACAACGTTCAGTCTAGTTCTGATGCCCAGGCTGATCGCCTTCGGTCGGCCAGTTTTCCGTTGGCCCTTTTTCGGGCTGTTGCCTAGTCCCTGTTGAAGTCCTTCCGACCAAGTTCAAAGCCTCGTGGGGCGGATCCACAGGAGAGGAGGAAGTATGAAGTTATGCCCTATGTCGACAGGGTCTCGCACGGCCTGAAGAGGGTCGCGGGTAAATTCGGCATACAGGCTCTCTTTTCGGCACCTTTTAAGCTGTCCAGTCTGTGCAATTTAGCTAGACCTGATAGGAAAAAGAAAATCGAGTGCAGAACTAACCACAGGAACAAGTTTGTGCCTTGTAGAGCGAATGTCATCTATGAGATTCCGCTGAGTTGTGGCAACACGTACGTTGGACAAACAGGCCGCTGCATTAATATTAGATTATTAGAACATGCCAATTCACTAGATGATTCTAGAGGACAGCTTCTTCCTAAGCATTGCAAGACCTGCAGGCACGACGGCAATGTTTGTACTCCACTTTTCGGCAGGACTAAGATTGTCGGACGCGCAAGTGATAAGAAAGAGCGTGAAGTAATCGAAGCTTTAGAAATCGCGAGACTAGGACCGGATAAATGTGTTAGTGAGGCTTCCATGCATTTGTACCGCAAAGAGTTGGCGTTTCTAGGTTTGACTACATGATAGCGCATTGGTCTTTGCGGTTGGTGCGCATGCGTTCTGTTGTTGGTAGGAAAGTGGCGTTGGAGCATTAAACCAGTTGTTAGTCTGCGCCTGTGTCGTGTGGTTCTTTCTCTGTCTTGTTCTTTTTTGCGCAGTTTTTTTTTGTTCTCACAGAAACAGAGCCAAGACAGAGCCAACAGCAGCGCGAAAGCGGAACTATAGTGGCTAGCAGAAGGGAAAGCTCGCGATGATAAGCTGGTTCTTTATTTTATGACGCCAACTTTGACGCTCGTTGCAATGGACGACCCTGACAACGACACATTGGCTAGCACTGCCGGCGCCATTGCGTACTACTACGACGGCAACTGTATGTCATGGCTGTACATATTTGCACATTTGTAGCTTTTCCTTTGCGAAAACCAAATACCGCACTCACTGTCCCGTCTTTGACCTGCAGTTGTTCTTGCGCTTCGGAGAATGCAGGCAAGACCGACGGAACAGCTCTACGGGAAAGCATTGCTTTGAAAGGCACTCCACACGACTTCAGTAAGTCGGCGTTCAACTCGTAATCCTCTGGTCGAAAGTGCAGCGAGCACACTATGCGATTTTTTCGGCTCTGCAACGCGCTGTGGCAGTGGTACGGCACTTATAACCACTTCGAACAGAAAGGTTCACTCGTTGGCACATAGAGTTAAGTAACGTTGGATTCGCCGCTGCAACTGCCCTTGGCCATGCTCCGCGGACCGTTCGCGCATCCCACGAGATCACATGGACGTGGCATTCTCGCTGCTTGTTCCAATGCAAGTTTCGCGAGCCAGCAGAACCAGCGCAGCACGACGCGATAACGAAACAACTGAAACTCCAAAGTGCGCGCGGCGCAGAGTCGAGCGCGCAGAGTCGAGCGAAAACGAAACCTTTCGACCACCGATTTTTTTTTTCTTAGAATCGAACAAGCAGCATTTTCTTCCGTCCTATAATTAAATGAAATTTTTTTAAATACCAGTTGTTGAGTACTAGTGACATAAATTATGATGAGGAGTGCCTTCGTCATCGTGATATCACTGGAATGTCGCTGGAAGGTCTCAAATCGTGTCATGCATTAACCTGAATTTCTCGGTTACTAAAGTTCTGTTCGCGATTATATTGACGTCTTAGACGTTCTAGAGTATTGCTTTATGACTTTAACTTCACTTCATAGTAACCTTTAGTGTCCCTTTAAGTAATGCGGCTCTGCTCTGCGCGCCCAACGTAAGTTGCCCGCTTGACATATTTTCATGGCGTTTATTTTTCAGAAATAGCACCAACCTACTGTACCGTACTTTGACCTTAATCTTATCATGTGTCCCCGCAACCGCTGTAGTATAGTAATGGGGTTTCTTTGCCTTCTCACGCCACTTCCCCCCCCCCCCCTTCTTGTATGAGAACTGCCTCTTCTCCTCCCACTCGTTCTCCTCTTCTGCTCTGTACAGTTCTATATGCGTCCCCTCTGGCCTCGCACGTAAGTAGAAAGGGAAGCGCTGCACTTTCTGCAATGCTTCTGAGGGAAGTCACGGATAATTACAGCTGTCAAGCGGCTAATGTGGTGACGGCCAGGGAGCTCCAAATCTTCGAGAAGTGTCAAACGTTTTCTAGGCTGCAAAAAGCAATGTCGAAACGTCGTCCGTCGACATAACTCCCGTGCAGAATTTCCTTCTCTCGTTTCCCGACCCCTTAAGGCTTAAATATATGGAGTTTTACGTGCCAAAACCACTTTCTGATTATGAGGCCCGCCGTAGTAGAGGACGCTGGAAATTTTGACCACCTGGGGTTGTTTAAGTTGCACGTAAATCTAAGTACACGGGTGTTTTCGCATCTCGCCGCCATATAAATGCGGCCGCCGTGGCCAGGATTCGATCACGCGACCTCGTGCTCAGCAGCCCAACCCCATAGCCACTGAGCAACCACGGCGGGTGCCCTTAAGGCTTGCGGCGCAATATGGCAGCCAGCATGACTTGCAACACTAACAAGCGCATGCGTCGGAATCCACGGATCCCATTCCACATTCACCATCTCATTTCGGAATGCGGTATATATAGCGACAGGTATTCAGCGGCACGTGTCCACATTCCAATTTTTTCTATCTACATGGTTGTCCCACGTGCGATCTTTTTTTCATTTGCGAAACCCTTAATGCGATCAAGCGCTCGAGAACACTACAAGTGTCTTTTCCCGGTACATTGTGAGAACTTCGTGGTGCACGTGTTCGAGATGATGTGCAGGCAAGGATTGAAATGTGTAGGTCAACGTCAAACTTCTAGCTTCTAGATAGATATATATTTGTGGTAGACCTTGTGTCCTCCCTAAGGGTCTTGCCCTCTATTGTCGCTTATTCAATACCTGCAACTGGAAATTTGATGCATCACAGGTTTACCACAGAAAGTTCGTTTCGCGCAGAAGTTGCCTATACTGTCATTTAAGCTACTCTTCTTGTGTACGAAAACTTCTTTTTCTGCTCGTTGGGATCCGCTTGTCGCGACCAGCGTTGCCGACGAATGGTACTCTGTGCGGTAGGACGCCGTTCCGGTGCAAAGGTATGAAAAATTAGGCAGTTTTTGTTGGGCGTCCGCAACCACCCACGTACGCAGCGCGCGAGGTCACGCGTACATGGCGAAGCGCGCGCGCACGAATAGGCAATAGTTGGCCGGACGCAAAAGTTGATAAGGGGATTGCTAACTTGCAAGCGCAGAAGCCGGTAGTGTGCTACTCTACGCCCCCATATGCGAGCTTCTGACACTGTGTAGACGGTATCGGCAGCCACGGAGTCAAACCGCAAGCCGAAGTGATATCTTCGGCCGGAGCATTATCGAAAAATGCTCTCTCTTGGACACGCGAGAGCACGCGAGAATGTCTCTCACAGGCCGCACAGCCGGCAGCGGACGCTGCACAGCTTTTGAAAAACTACGGGCGCGCGCTCCTGCGTACTGCGCATGCGCACTGTCGCCTCCGGTAGTTTCCTGCGTACCCAGAGCTGTTGCGAATGCCCAACTAAAACTGTCTATTCTCTTCAACGTCTGCACGTTTGATGTTTCGTGGTTCAAATTTAGCTGCCCCTCTGGAGAACCGTTCCCCAGAATTGTAGTTTGAAGTTGAGAAGTAGCGTGTTGTTGAAATGCAACAATGGGCTGTAGCGCCTGGCCTCGGAGTTGTATATCTGCAACATGGCAAGGCCTGAGCTTCTGCACGTTGATTATAGCAGTTAGAGAGATATAATTCTAAGTTATTTCACTCATCTACATATTCAGTAACTTTTTACGCATTTTCCTCACGTGCCACCAAACATTCAATTTTTAGACTTTTATAAGGTTACTCGACTTCGGTCGAGGAGTTTTCTAAAAAAAACATCGCTCTTATCTCATAGACATCAGTTGAAGCAGATTATGCTGTGACAAGAGTAATAATGAGGTGACGTCTGCCCACCATGGCAACGGTGCCTAAGACTGAAAAAAAAGGGTAGTGGGCGTTTGCGACTTCTTAGCGAGATCATGTAAAAAACAAACATGACAGCAGTTAGCTGGTATGACAAGTGAACTATGACAGGTCTTTTGAATAGTATCGGCGTGCACACAGTCACTCTGGTCTAGCAATGGGACAGAAAAGAGAAGAACTGCATCCTCGTCCTGTGCCTAGAAATCATACCAGAATATTTGTTTAATAACGCGATTAGCATTTTCTGCATACTGCAGTCGTTTTGAACTTAGCCGTCTCGCCATCGTCGTGAGGCCATTGTCATCATACAGGCTTCGTGATACAATCGTTGTTACGCCATTGCCACCATGCAGTCCTCATCATGTATTTTTGTCATGCGGTGGTCGTGGTGCTGTCACAGTCGTTCCATCGTCGTCATTCCAACTTCGACATCAGACTCTTCTCATCGCGTCGTTGTCATGCCATCGTCGTCACACAATCGTCGTCACGGTATTACTTTACCAATGTCAACCCTTAGGCACGTGCCCTTAGGTAACGTCATCCCGTTGTCGTGTATGCCGTCGTCATACCACCTTCGTCATTCCATTGACGTGAGTACTTCTTCGTCATTCAGCATCATTAGACTGCCGTCAAAATACGCTGCCTTTCGTGAGAAAAGCAAGGATCTCGATTCCTCGGCATGTGAGATTGGATGGAACTGAACAGCGGCCAATGCGGAAAGCTCAACGCGGCCTCTGCGAAGCATCTACCGATGATTACACTTTCATGTCCTGCTCAAAGTGCGTAGTACGCCTGTGCACTGTGGGAAGGCCGCGGTGCCAAAGTCCTAGCAACAGACCCTTGTTGATGTTGAGTCCCTTTCAACATGGCACATAACCACGAGGGGGATTGACAACAGACCCCCTTCGTCCTGCTCCGTCTTTCCCAGTCGCGATGCTGTGGCGACTGTCTTAGGAGTGCGTCGCACGGCAACAGTCTCGCAGCACCAACAAAGATTGCAGCTGCGTTTTCCCGTTCTATCACAAACCAGACGGGTCATACATGCAGCGTCGCACTGTAGCCTGCAAGTGAGCGCCTATGATCGAGTAGCATGGCTCTTTATGTCTGCATACTTAATGTCCACTGTTGCATATATGCTACATTATCTATCGTTCACACTAATATTCTATTGTAATCAATGAACATTAAATTTACCTGTAGTGCCAGAAAACTATGCAGTTCAAAAAAAATTATTCCGCATCACAATTTTCGACATCAAGACATTCTGGCTTTAAGACATACTCTACAAAGGAACACAAAGCATATTATGAATATTTCTTTTTAATGACTTGATCCGCCCTTATTTGGCAAAAAAAAACACGTTTCTTTTTGAGCGCGAAAAGTGAAAGGTAACGATTCCGTTCTTCACTTTAGCACCCGAACTAATGCGCTGGTACGATAACACAATGTTATGAATCTTAAGGCATCTTTGCATTTTTTGCCGTGTTCACAATTTCACGCAAATCACGATATGGAATCATTGGTTCAGTTAAATTACAATGCAATATCCTTAACTTTGACTATACGTAAAGAAGCCAGGAAGGACGAGAACGTTAACTAGACCTTGTACAGTTTGCTGCCCTGCACGTGGGGAAGGGGGATGGTAAAGATAGAGAGATAGAAAAACAAAAGAGTTTAGATCACGATCACGCGCCCCTAGACAAGCTGCAGCGTGTCTCTAGCTGCGCATTAAAGCTGGTCACGTTCGAGTAGTAGATAAGAATTTTATTGAAATGTTTACTGTCCAGTGGGCTCTTTCTAAATGTCATCACATCACGAGAAGCTAGAGCGGATGCTTCAAGCTTGTCTTTCGCTTTCACTTTTTTTTCTGGCTTACCAAGACTTCACTAACAATAAGACGGAAGTTTCTGGTTTTGCAGAAGCGTAATTTAACACCCGATCTTGAGTTAAGAGGAAACTTTAGCACAGACCCAACTCCTATTTTCCTAATCAAATACATGTAAAACACACAAATGCTTTCATTAAATAACCGCTGTGCTGGTTGAAATAATTTTTTTTTCATTTGAGAAAGTTAAACTCTAGGAGCTATAGTAGGCAGGATTTCAATATAGGACGTCAAATTTTTTAACATGATTGCCGAAAATTTGTTCGATAAAAAACCCAAAGCAGCAAAAGAGGGAGACAGAAAAAAGGCAAAACGCAAGAAGATTAACGAGAAGAAAACATTCGGTTTGCTACTCTACACTGGGGAAAGCGAGAAAGGGATGTAGAAGGATAAGGAAAAAAATAGACATAAAGAGAGACAGGGATCACAGACACACGGACACATCTGACCATCATCATTGCAGCCTATCACAGTACAGGACCACTTGTAGCACTACGAACGCCAGTAACAAATCCTTAAATCTGCATCAAAAATAGCCATCGCACGTATGTGAACTGCATTTGCTAAAGCATCTAAAGCGGGCAAAAGTGATGCATGAATTTTCGGCTCACTTACAATTGTTACAATGCTTACATGGAGTTCGCAAAATGCCTACTCACAAATAAGATTTACATGTTGGAAAGCCATGTAAATTACACCATTCTTTTTGGCTTAAAATGTCTTAATAAGCAGGGTTTACATAATTCTGATATAGCTTTTATTGCGAAGTGAACGAGTTGTAAAATTTGTACTGGTGTTCTTCAATTTTTATTCTTTTCAAAAATGAGAAAAAAATTCATGCCATAAGTTTAAAACCCACCTTGCACAGTTACCAGACTTTAATTTGGTTAATTGCAACAAATCTCTTCAAAATCGGCATAGTGGTCTGGAAAGAAGAAATCATTTCACCAATGCCATGTATTTATGTTTAGAGAACAATGTATTCTTTTTAACATGTTTATTTGACGTTCCTTTAGGGCAGTTTTGAAAAAAGCTTTCTGCGAATTTTGTTGCCATTGTCACCAGTCACTTGTTCCAGAAAAAATTGGAAGAATACTTTTATAGCAGCGGAAGTTTTCAAGAACTCGAAAAGTATTATGAGAGAAACGCAAGCACCAACCGGAGAACCGCGTGTGTGAAGTGGAGACGAGATTCACGCGAAAAAAATTTCCGCATCATAGTAGAACCACGAGGGAAACCATATTTCTTGAACTGTACTTCGTACACAGTTTCCCCTTACACGCTACTCGCCGCCCGACAGCTCTGTCTAGGTGCCACCATTGTCCCAAGGTATAATAACCACCTTATTTCCAAGGCAGTGAGGCCGCCTGAAGGCGAGTGATGTTCGCTAGCGAACCGCTGGAGCGCTCCCACGGCAAAAAGAAGTTTCCACGAGTCGCGTGCTCGAAGTGGGATGAGCCAAGCGTGACAGCTCATCAGCTGTGTGTAGGCTCGGGAGAAGCCACCCAGAGGAGCACAGAGCTTCACCCTCAGTGGTGCGGCGCACCCGTGCGTTTGGTGCGCTGTACGCGCCAATCGATGACGTGGCGCGTGTCTTGTTAAAACCGAGACCACGCTATCCATAGCTATTCCAACCACAAAGCAGAACGAAATAAGGGAAGTTCGCGTGACGGTGTTCTTTTTTTCTTTCCGAATAACAAGGTACTATACGGAAGCGATGACACGCTTTGGTAATACTGGGCAGCGTATTGGAAGCATTCGCAATCGTCACCTCTTCAGGGCTGGCATTAGCGATGTTGTTCGTAGTGGTTTGTCGGCTAGCTTGCTTACGCTACGGTGAGTGCATTGGCAAATAACGAGCCGTTTATGCACGTCGAAGGCTTTCTAGAATCCTGCCACCAAGGATTTAACTTGAAATAAAGTTAAATTCTGGCGTTTTACGTGACAAAGTCGCAATATGATATGAAGCACAGCGTAGTGGGGAACTGCGGATTAATTTGGACCACACGGGGATCGTTAACATGCACCTAAATCTAAGCGCACTAGCGCTTTTACATTCCCATCGAAATTTGGCCGCCTCGGCCGGGAATCGTACCCGCCACCTCGCGCTTACCAGCACAACGTCATAGCGGCCAAGATATACCACCGCGGCTGATTTGACTAGAATGAATCTGCCTCAACGTCTCCCAGCTATACTCAGACAAACCGCAGCTTCGTTTAAAAACTCGCAAGCACAGGGACGTCTTGTGCGTTGTTTTATGGGCTCGCGGGAATTGCAATATTCGCACTCACTGCTTGTACGTAATTTAATTCCTAGAATATGCTGCGTGGTAATCTGGGCGAGTAATAAAAAATAGAATCTGATGGGACTCGACACTTCAGTTCAAGAGACGGCTGTGGGCGACGCACTGCTGCAGCGACCATTGAATTAGGGAGGCGGCTCAGGCGTTGCAATGCTGTTTTGCATTTGATAAAATTATGAAAACGCATCTTAGCAATTTGTACGCTACCGGGAAGTTATAACGCACGAGGTGATGTCGGAATGCGACGAGCAGTCTGATACAGATTATTCAGTTCATAAAACTGATCACAGTGGTGCAATTTACTCAGCGCGCTTCCAATCTCTTTCATGATAAACAAAAAAAAATCTCTGCACTGCAGAATTTCTGGACATCTCAGTCTTCATAAATTCTCAGTCCGAAACCGGGCGTTGCATAGTCAGTTGTACGTTTCATGCAAGCTGTAGAAGTCAGTGTCTTGAAAACATACTTGTGCAGAGAACACAGTCATATTTTACAATGCAATCTACGAATGCATGTGAATTTGTTTGGAATTTCCCGCAGAGAAAAAGGAAGCTACCTGCTTACAGCAAAGTAATCCTGCAGATCCTGCATTGTAACGCAGGGGAAAGAATGTATTTCGCTTTGGCTTATACAGTCTCTATAACGAAACACAGCGCATGCTTGTAACAGTCAGGGCAGCAAACACATGGTACCAGGTTCTTGAATTCATTTTCAAGCTCCTTTAAGGACGCCCAACGATGACGTGAGAAACGGGTATTTACATCCAATGCGCAAAACCTCAGCGGCATAAATCTCGCCTGACATGACCTAATTACCGAGCAAGAAAGCCCGAAGCAGCTTATTAACGGCGCCGCAAGATCATAATTCACTGGAGCAACTTCGGAGATGTTCACGGTTGTGCGGCGCGACTCACAGTTTGAACGATAACACAGAGCCCAGTGTCTTGCCATTTGAGGCTCGAGCTGGTATGGTATGGTGAAACTTTAATGAAGTCCTGCAGATCGTGAGTCTTCACGAAGCGGGCCGCTCCCACGTGGGAACCGGGAGGCCGAGCCCGTCGGCCGCATCGTGGGCCTGCTGGACAGCCCAGAGTTGGTCAGCCAAAAGAGGGCTGCGGAGAACCGCCTCCCATCTGGCCGAGCTGTTAGCGATGATAGAGCGTGACCGGCCACACCACCAGAGCATATGGTCTAACGTGACTACATCTCCACAATCGTGGCAGGTAGCGCTGGTGTAAGTATCCGGATAGATTTTATGTAAGAGCGACGGATTCGGATAGGTATTCGTTTGTAGTAGACGGAGCGTTAATGCTTGAGCTCTACTCGAGCTGGTGGCCTAAGGACAAAAACATGGAATGCGAAGGGATTCACACAGTGAGACCTGTAGGCCACAAACACTTTCCAGAAGCACTTCAATTTAACATATACGGAAGCATCAACCGGTCAACAGTCCAGATAAGCATGACATGTTTAGAGCATTGATGGAAAGAAAAGCAGCAAGGACGTTCATACGAGAGCGCAAGTTTTAATGGTATACTGGAGATGTTAGCCTGGCTATTCGCCTGACATGCTACTCTAGGTGCTGGGTGACGATTATAACATGTACAGTCATAAACGCACGCACGCACGCACGCGCACGCACGCACACGCACACGCACGCACACGCACGCACACGCACGCACACGCACGCACACGCACGCACACGCACACGCACGCACACGCGCACGCACGCACGCGCACGCACACGCGCACGCACGCACACACGCACGCGCACACGCACACGCACACGCACACACACACGCACACGCACACACACACGCACACACGCACACACACACACACGCACACACGCACACGCACACGCACACACACACACACACGCACACACACACACACACACACACACACACACGCACACACGCACACACGCACACACGCACACACGCACACACGTAGCGGTAGCAGCTACATTCACAGCACATTGGCAAGTCCGTGATTTGAATCTTACACCTGAAGTAGTTTGTGTAGGCCACAAACGTGATGCGACTGGATCCGTTACAGGCATATGTAGCGGTACAAGTTAGAGAAGTTTGAAGGAAGAGAGAAGCGATTAAGGAGATGTATAAAAATGCTAAAATAAAAATCATGTACAGTGTACCTGTTTACATCAAACAGGCTATGTGACTGTTTGTCACCGCCCCATTTCAAAGGAGATGCCAGTAAATCATCATCATCACTATCACCAATTTGACTTAGGGCATGCTCTCACAACTAAAACCTATCGTTAGTTCCTGGGTGTGCGAGGGCACTGTAAAAGGACACGAAATCGAGATTGTGGGAACGCATCCACATTTCAGCAAAGAAAATTTCCCTCTTCGCATTACTCGTCACTTACAGTCGTCTCAGTCACATAATAGAATTCACTTAGCTGGAATTACTGCAATGTTGCGGACAAGCAAAATTGACTATGAAGATGTTACGTTAAAACTGCCACTCCCTTGAACAAATAACGTAATTTATTGGTTGATATAAATTTAGTAAACAAGTTGGCTACTTCAGTAGCCCCGCTACTCCTCGATGCAAGGGCAAACAATAAACAGAAGCACGAAAAGCACGGAAAAACGCCGAAGGCCACGTAGAAGCATGGCAACTATTGAAGTCCGGTACACAAGTAAATAAAATGACAGAAGAACGTGCGGAAAGGACCACAGACAAAGAAACTTCCGCCTCAATGAGCGATCAAATATTCACCAAGGCTCCGCAACTCCCAAGTAATGGCTCCGTTGAGGAGCTCTACTACAACGCAACCATTAGCATGACCCATCACATTTAGACATACGACCGAACTGATGTTCACAGGACATTTGCTCCTGTAAACAGTAGTTTGGACGCATGACTGAGGTTTGTAGGTTATGCGAAAGGGTACATGACATTGTAACTGGTTAGCGCAGTCATTATAACAGGGCGTTGCGCAGTGTGGCGCAAGCAATAATGTTTTAAAATCATGGGCCATATTCCGAAAGTTTTTCGTACGTTCATAAGTGCTCTTTGCAACTGGTCCGCCGCCATTGCTAATGTGTCCACTAGGGGAGTGCGCAAGCAAATTTTGATTCTGAGTTGAATGCGAATCGAATAATGTCAAAAGCGAATCGAATGGAATCGAATACTTAATAGTTTTCGAATAATCAACCGCCGTTATCACAATTAATATAAAATGATTGTTGACATTCTAGTATTCTTAATGTCACCAAGTTTCAGTCCTTACATAGTATACGTTATGAAGCGTTGTTTATTCAACGCTCAAACGTAACATTAGGAGCAAAGAAGTAGTTTCTTCACATGCACAGGGCCTTTCAGTAAGCGCAAATCATCGCTGTATAGCCTATACAGTATGGCTACCTAAGTGATAGCCTGCTCTACTAAGCAAGTTCTCATGTTTTAGGCCTATACAATGTACGCGGGGGTGAACATGTACCATATGTTTGCCCTGAATTTGTGTTTAATCGAGTGCAGCTGACGTTAAATATTCTCCTTTATGAATAGTGACTATTCTGTTCGAAGACTGAATCGATTTAGACACCATGAGATTCCTTATTCGAAAGTTTCGAATAAGTTCGCGCGCCTCTATATTGTCCAGCATCAAAATTGTCAGGAATTTGCCCTTTCGAACAATGCTATAGAGCAAGAGCTTTATGCGTATACGGGTACGGAACAGTAAACGGATCAACAGCTAGCCAAAATGTGCCACGAGATTATGAATACAATGATGATTAAATTGATGAGATTACATCAATACAGCTGAGCAGGATCTTAATGGGTTAAAGCAAAATTATGAAATGTTGCTATAGTAATGAGCTCCATAGGACTGTATGCCTCGGCACTCTAATGGGGAACTTTGGTAATACAATTAGAGCCCCCACACATAATCAGAAATTGGCGTGTGGGAATTACCTGTTGTTAAGTGCACCGTGGTTATTATTCTAAAATGCGTTTTTGTTGCGTATTATAGTAGCTGGCGCTCTTTTCAGTTCATATTAGCACTAGAAACTGATACTAAGACGTAAAAAAATAAAAGAAAAACAACATATACAAGCAAGGTTGTCTTTGCCATAACGATAGCTTTAAGTTTTCACAGTGTAAAAATTTTTCCTAATTGAAAAAAAAATGGTATATATTCCAAAACGTACTTACATTCTGTTTGCTTCTCTGCTTGGAAGCAGTAGGCCAGGACTACCACCACGATAGCATTAGAAGAGCTATTCCTTAATTTCGAATCCGACTGAACGCCGTTATTGTTTTCGTTTTTTCGTCTGACCCACGACTCGTGAAAGGCCGTTCCACCGGTTCGAGGGGAGATGTATTGCGACTGCACCCACTGCGGTTCCAGTGGCGCAAGGGTAGAGATTAAATTTTGACGCACATGAAACGTGGCTTGATCAGATAAACATTTCCCCAATACCTTTCGAATACACATCTGAAACATATCATATTCAAAGGAACACAACGAGTTCTGTGACGAAGTATTGTCATTCACGGTTTGGACACGAATAATGCCAGCACTCCTCGTTTGCTTACTAGCGTTGGTTGTCTAACCTTCGTTTCCGGCTTTACATCGTCCTCGAAGTAGGGCAAGTTGTACGGTGGCTGTAACGTTGTATATCAGCAAGCAGAAGGGTGGGCTTGTATTCCGTGCAGCGCCGTAGAGCAAGTCAGAGACGGCAAACTTCACACTGACTTCACCGCATCCGGAAGCGGGCAGTATACCGCGCACGTGCTCCGCCATAACGGCAGCACGTGCTCTGCGCTTTACCGTGGCATAATGCCCCCGCCCCGTGCGGAATCACGCTGATTGAAGAGACCAAACGCGGAAGCGGGCAGCGCAATGGCCGGTCGTGAAGAGGGGGACTTTCATTATCCTGCCTGCTCGCAATCCACGTGGGCGAGGGCTCCATCTGGGCACGGCTCGCGTGTTTAGACAGCGCCTCGCTTACTGCGGTGCCTCCCCGTTACTCGTGGTTGCTTACACACAAGGAGCTAGTTTTATGTGCGCTTAGCTTATTGCTGCGTCTGTGACTACTCTGCGAATTCCGCGAAATAAAAGAACGAATTCGCAAAACAGCCCCCAGGAGAAAGTACAAATCAAGCTTAGGGAAGATGAAAGGGTTTCACATCCCTGAACACAAAAGAAAGTCCGTCTCTCACTGAAACCGCACCGTAGTGAGGAAAGCGCGGGACTGCATTGGCTGATCGGAAGGCGACTTTAGACCCCGGTGTAAAAAAGACAAGTGCTCCCAGAAGTCCGGGCAGCGCGCCCAACAATTGTGCTGATACGCCAAGCCCCGCCGCAAAGAGCGGCACAGCTTTTGCTCGACTTTCGCTGCGCCGTTTTTGCTGGCGCTTCAGTGGGAACGTTCTCTTCACGCACGTCGTTTTGGCGCTGATTCAAAGTTTTCATGCGTAAACCATTTTGCAGCACGAGTAGAAGCATCGTGCACGCCTATCATTGTCTATTAGTGAGTTCCGACATCTGTTTTGCCCTCAGAATTAAAGTTCTGTTTTGGCTCGCACTGTCGTATTGATCTTTTTCGTGCTGCTTCAGACAGAAATTTGAATTAACCTCAATAGTTCGAGCTGAAGTTTCAGGAAAACACCACTTTAAAGTGATTGTTTGATGCTTTCGAAGCTCCTTTTTTTCGTGATGGCTTCTTACTGCCAGTATTTTGTAATCTTGAATGTCACCGATCGTGTACGTTAATAGTGAATGGCGGCAAAGGAACAAGAAATATATTTTGAAAAAGTAAAGTGGAAACTCCCAAGTTTTTTATCACTTTCATAAGACAGACCAGGGGCACCTTGGGTGTTGTATTGAGAACTTGTGAGCAAGTTGTTTGCTCTCATGTGCAGCACATATTTAATGGGTAAAGCAGACTATCACGGAGGCCTCGCTTGAGTGATGCTGCCTCCGAGGTAAGTGTTTTGGTTCTCCCGTCGCACGCTGCTTTAAAGGGCAACTTGAGCAGTTCATAAATATCGTCGCAACTGCGCCTCCTCTGCGAGACGTACTCGCCGGATGATACTTGCTAGCACAAGGTCGCCATCGTGCTCAGCAGTCCACGCCTTGGCAACAAAATGAGGACGGAAGTGGCTTTCGCAAGCACAGTCCGTTGGTCGGCATATTTTATTTTTATTTTGATTTGCGCAATTCCTGCACCGTCGAAGCGACATTACCGCAAAGAGGACAGGGGCGGCTGCGTATACAAAGTCAAAATAGTTTGGACACATAGCTGCACAACTTAACTGCGGGTAACCGAAATACAGAACACAATGTCTAATCACGTAATCAATGCATGATTAATACAAAATACAAATGCAATATCAAATGGTACAACCAATACAATGTAAAAGTGCCTATGAAACAGGCCGTCGCACGTTACAATGGTGAAGAAAAGACAGTATTTTCGGTTATTTTAAGTACTGCTTCAGGGAGTTTATTCCATTCCCTAATTTTAAAAAAAAAAGGAGTTGGCAACACTAAGGGCTGTAACGGAATATTCTTGTTTTTTTTTTCATATAGGGAAAACGAATCGGAAGATATGCTGGCTCCAAAACACATTCCGTTTTATTAATCCTTGTTTCATTCTAATAAATACCGGTGAAAAAATTTAAGTTTCTCTCTTCTAGCTCCCAGCGTTTGCCGTTGTAGACTGGCATTTATTTCTGAGGCACAGGCAAAAGGATGGTAATTATTGTTCGTTTTCAACGTTTTCTATCTGTGAGACACTTCCGAGCTGGGTCCCAGATAACGCATGCATAGTCAAGTATTGAACGTACATGAAGAGTGTAACGCTTCCCCTTTACCTCTCTTGTCGCACACTTCAAATTTCGGCGAATAAAGAATATTTTGCTAGCAATGGAGACCATTTGAATAATATACATGTTTCAGTTCATACATTGCGCCAAATAAATTCCCAGGTACTTACATTCCGATACTTTTGGGACGGCAACCCCGCTGATATTGTATGTATGGTGAAATTTAGGAACAATTTTATGGAACATGATTGCACTTCGAGATATTTAAACGCATATTTCACCTATCACACCAACGTGCTACTGTATTTCAGTCGCCTTGAAATAATTCTGCATCTGATATTGAAACAGCTTCTCAATAGATGACGCAGTCATCTGCGAGCAATTTTATGGGCGATTGTATATTGCCTACTATGTCGTTTATTTACAGAAAAAATGTGATGATGATGATCATGATGATTTGTTGGCATCCCCTTTGGAACTGGCCGGTGCAAACAGTCACATAGCCGGCTTGATTTATACAGGTATACTGTACATGCTTTTCATTCTAGCATTTTTGTACACGTCTCCATACCTTTCTTGTCTTTTCTTTCCTCAAGCCATTATCTACCCTGTATCGCTACCTATACCTGCAACGCATCGGGTCGCGTCAATTTCTTCCCTGCTTTTTTCCCACCAATACTCTAAACGTCTCTTGCTTAATCTGGACTGCTGACTTGTTGATGCACCCGTCCATTTTAAATATAAGCGCTCCTGGAAGGAATACGTTAACTACGGTTCTCACTGGGTGAATCTCTTCGCATCCCATTTGGATGTGCTGAGTGGTGTCCGGATTTTCGAACAAGGGTCTGGATCTGAACTAGTTGGTATGGCATCATTTTCCTTAAGTCAGATGAAGAGCACAAAGACACGGATGGCGAAAAGAAGATAAACAAGGCGCCTTGCTCGTCTTCTTTTCGCCGTCCGTATCCTTGTGCGCTTCACCCACCTTAAGGAAAATGATCCGGATATTTGCTTCAGCATACACATGCCTCATCGTGTTGCGAATATTTGCTCGGGTATGTTTCGGTTCTTAGGCAACCAGCTGCAGCTTCGAATAGCAAGGCACTGCCTTTTGTGTTATCGTACAGATTTTTACTGCTAATTTCTGTTTTCCTATTCTTGTAAATCCCCATTACAAGAATGGGAAAATTGGAATGGGATTTACAATGGGAATTTCCCATTGTAGATCCCCATGTATACGTCGAGGTACTTATATTTCTTGACTATGGGTATGACTTGCTGCTGAATTGACACCACGTAATTACTCGGCTCTTCATCGAAGGTCATAATTCCTGATTCCTCTACTGTAAATGTAAAGCCTCAATTTGTCGCTGCGTTGCCACATATATTCGCAAGTGTGTGTATATCTCTTCAATCGTCTGCTAGTAGCACTATGTCGCCGGCATACATCCGTCCCGGAACCTTCTGTTGCGACATTTGTCTATTAGGCATGTATATCATAAACCAAATCCTAATTCCCGGTTTTATAGTCATCCTTCTATGCAAATAACACAAAGCGTGAACAAAAATGAAGAAAGAGAACATACTTGCTTCAGTTGTTGGTGAATTTTCACCACTTCATTATAATTTTAGCCTTCCCATACAACTTGTACTCGGGTCTCTCTCTCTCTCTCTCTCTCTCTCTCTCTCTATATATATATATATATATATATATATATATATATATATATCTTCCTCAGCAGTTCCACAAGATTGTCATCTATGCCATCGAGCTTGAGAATATCCCATAATAATTCCCCGTCTACATTGTCGTAGGCAACTCTAATATCTGCAAATGCTATCCATAAAGGTTTATTCTGAGCAACTTAAACCGCTATGCACTGAGTTAGTACGAGCATATTATCCTCTAAGCATCTGCATGGTCTGAACCCATTCTGTAGCTTCCCCAATACGTCATTTTCCCCCCTCCATTTCGACAGTTGTAAATTTATCACTTGCATTGACATTCTATATATCACCGACATTATCGTAACTGGCCTGTATGAGCTTGTCCTATGCTTATCACCATTGCCTTTGTAGGTGTGGTTCGTGTTCACACCATACAACCAGATTGAATTGGATTGGGTTGAATAACTTTAATGAAAGGACCTGCGAGCTACGGGACGCAAGCTCCCATAGAGCGGGCTACTTCCACGTTGGGACCGGGAGTTGTAACTCCCTGGCCACATCGTGGGCTCGCTGGACGGCCCAGAGCTGCTCCGCCAGGTCCGTGCTACGTAATGCTTCTTGTAGCCTGGCGGAGTCTTGATCCTTGTTTGCGTGGGTCCGACCACACGGCCAGAGCAAGTGATGTACGTCTAGTGGGCTATGGCAATTTTCGCAATATGATGTTTTGTATAGGTCAGTCATGTAGTGATGTAGTCTGTTCTGCGTGGGGTACGTATTTGTTTGAAGCATTCTGAACGTGAGGGCTTGAGGCCTGGTGAGCTTGTTGTGAGGTGTGCTGTATATTCTGCGGTCTAGATAAAAGTGGTTTGTTATCTCGTTATATGTGGAGGGAGGGTCACGATTCTCGCTGGGATGATCACGACCAGAATAGGTGGCGTCGCGGAGGGTTAGGTCTCGCGCGCTCCTGTGAGCCATCTCATTAAGATTGCGAGGGGCGTCCTCGATATCTGCGACGTGTGCCGGGAATCAGCAGATGGTGTGATGCTGCAGCGGTGCGGATCTATTGATTATTTGTAGAGCTTGGGTTGCAATTGCTCCTTTCTGAAAGGCTTTGACGGCCGAGCGTGAATCGCTGTAGACGTGGGTGGTGGTCGGGTCTGTGAGCGTGAGTGCGATGGCGACCTGTTCTGCTACTTCGGACTTGTGGGTCTCGACTGTGAGAGCGTTTGTGACTTGACCCTGCTTATTGATCGTGGTGGCAACGAAAGCCTTCGTGGTCGGGTACTGTGCCGCGTCTACGAAACAGGCTAGGATCTTCTTATCACGTATTTCGCGCAGGATGAACGATCCGCGTGCCAGCCTTCTGGGTTGATGGTGCGCGGGATTCATGTTCCGCGGGAGTGGGCGAACCGTGTAGGAGTTGCGTGTGTCCGTCGGAACGCTTTGATATAGATTCTCCATTACTGTGGTGTGATGACCTAGTTTGGCTAGGATTTATCTACCTGGTTTGGTTCCAGAGAGTCTTGTCCATTGAGCCCGTTCTTGAGCTTCGGCGGTTTCTTCAAGTGTATTGTGCACCCCCAGTTGCAGCAGGAGCTCTGTCTCGGTGTTCTTGGGGATTCCCAGCACTAGTTTGACTAGCTTCCTCAGTAGTACATTCAGTTTGTCCTTCTCTGCTACCTTCCATTTGTGCATGGCAGCCTCGTAGGTGAAGTGGCATAGCGCAAAGGCGTGTGTTAGCTTCAGGAGATTTTCTTCCTTAAGGCCGTGCTGTCTGTTTTCTACGCGTCGTATGAGATTCAAGGCATTATTAGACTTTGTCACGATCTTCTCCACTCTCGCGGCGTTAGAGCCGTTGCTCTCAATGAGCATTCCAAGGACTCTGATTTTGCTGACGTGTGGAATGATTCCTCCGTCTTTTGTTTTTAGAGTAATGGAGTGTGTGTCTCTGATTTCGTTCTTCGGCTTGGGACCGCTTCTCTATGGTTTGTAGACGAGGAGCTCCGACTTCGCAGGCGAACATCGCAGGCCGGTGGGAGCGAAGTATTCCTTGATCGCGTCGATCGCTTGCTGCAGAGCGCTTTTAAGTGATCCCAGGCTACCTCCGGGGACCCAAAGCGTTACGTCATCTGCATATATCGTGTATTTGACCTTCTCGATTCGATCCAGTTTCTTGCCTAGGCCGGCTAGCGCAAGGTTAAAAAGAGTCGGAGAGATCACAGAACCTTGCGGTGTGCCCTTGCCGCCGAGTTTGTATTTCTGGGACTTGATTTCCCCTAGACGGAGGGTGGCCGTTCTGTCGCTCAGGAACGATTTTGTATAAGCGTAGAGTCTCGTGCCGAGGTCGAGGTTGGAGATCGTGCCGAGTATGTAGTCATGTGATAAGTTATCGAATGCCTTTTCGAGGTCTAGCCCTAGGATTACTCTCGCGTCTCTCGTGTCTGCGTCAATAATGTTACGCTTGAGGAGCTTCATGGCGTCTTGGGCGTATAGCCCGGGTCTAAAGCCGATCATTGCTGCGGGGTAGACATCTTTTTCTTCGAGATACCTCGAGAGCCTGTTTAGGACCGCGTGCTCGGCTACCTTGCCGACGCAAGACGTCAGCGAGATAGGTCTGAGGTTATTGATGTTCGGCGCCTTGCCAGGCTTTGGGATGAGCACGGTGAGGGCCGTTTTCCAGTCTTCGGGTAGTGCTCCGTTCCTTCAGATTTTGTTGATTTCGTCTGTGGGGGTTTCGATTGAGGTTTCGTCGAGGTTTCTAAGTGCCTTGTTAGTTACGCCGTCCGGCCCCTGCGCTGACTTGCTGTTTAGGTTCTGAAGCACCGTGCGTATCTCTTTGGTTGAGAAGTCCCGATCTAGCTCTAGGTTGGCTTTGCCGCGATATGCTTCGGCGGTCGTGCCTCTAGCATTTTTGGCCAGCGGGAGGTACTTGTCGGCGAGACGGTCAATGAGCTCATTTTCCGTGGTAATTTTGAGTTCCTCGTGCATGATCCTGTTCAGCGTACGACCCTGGTCCGCTTTGGTTCTGGTTCTGTCTAAAAGATGTTTGAGCAGGTGCCACGTCGTCCCGCTGTTGATGCGGCCGTCCGCGGCATCGCACACCCCGTTCCATTGCTGGTTAGATAGTTGCGTGCAATATTCTGCAATCAGCCGGTTGAGGGAAGAAATTCTTTTCCTCAGCCGTCGATTGTGTCTTTGTTCTTTCCATCTCCCTGGTGAGCGATTGTTTGGCTTCGAGCATGTGAGCCAGTCAGCTGTCCACGCTTTGAACGGCGAGATCTGTCTCTATTTCCTTCGTGGCCGCCTTAATGTCGGCCTTTAGTTGCGACGTCCATTGTTCAATAAATTCTTTGCTTGTTCGGCGTTCGTGTCTGAACTCGCGGAACTTGTCCCAGTTGACGTACGTCATTTTCTGGGTTCTCTGGATGGGGTGTCAATCGCTGTCTCAACAATGTGATGATCGCTGCCCAGATCCTCGAAGAGGTTGTTCCACTGATAATCTGGAACGTTGCGGACGAAAGTGAGATCTGGCGTTTTGTCGCGATTGACCGAGTTACCCGTTCTTGTGGGGTATTCGGCGTTCGTGATGAGCGTTAGGTCAAGTTCATCGGCGTCGTTTAGTAAGTACTTGCCCTTGGCTCTGCTGGCGACGTATCCCCAGGCCGTGTTAGGGGCGTTGAAGTCCCCGGCCACGATCATGGGGTTGTCGCCGGCACGGTTGCGGGCGAGCTGGAGAATTTGCCTAAATTTTTGTGCTCTGTGCTTGGGGCTGCTGTAAACGTTTAGGATGAATATGCTCTTGGCGTTCTTGGCTCAGGGGAAGACTTCCGTGAGAATGAATTCGCAATTGCTGCGGTCGTGATTGATTTTGCGTGTCGTGTGGGCTAGCTTGTTGCTGACCAACGTGGCGATACCTCTACATTTCTGTTGCGGTGTCGTTGCGGTTACGTCATAGCCGGATAGCGAGGGTGTAGCAGTATTTGTCTCTTGTAGAAGAATGACTAGGGGTTTGTCTTTTTTGGCTCGAATGTATTGTTGCAGGGGGGCCTTTTTGCGGACGTAGCCCCTACTATTCCATTGCCAAAGGCGAAACGTTTCAGTTTGCACAGCCATCTTTGTTGTTGGTGTGGGGTGGCCTTTGTGAGGCCACGTTGTTGCTTTGTCTATCGAGCGATAATGCCCGAGTAGACTGTGACGTCACAGACGGGTGGTCTGCCATTTCTAGCGTGTTGAGCCTTGCCCCATGCCTCTTGATCGTCTCCATCATGTGATTGATTTGTAACGTTATCCTGTCGTAACCTTCCTTGAGGGTCCCTACAGTCGTCGCAAGTTTGTCTTGCCCTTCCTGCAGTGACGCCATGGTAGTTGCAAGCCCGCCGAGCAGTTCCTTGATTTCCTTAATGTCACTGTCCGTGCTCGATGGATGTGTGTTTGTCACGGCTTTTCTCTTATGCGGATTGCGCGTGCATTCGGCGACCGGTACTTCTAGTACCATGGGTTCTGATGTGGCTTCGGTTTGATTAGAGTCGGAGGGTGGTGGCGTTTTGAGTTGTCTGATTTCCTCGACGAGTTGTGTGATTGTTTGCCTTAACTCTTTGTTTTCGTGTTCTAGCCTTTTAATCGTATTTGCTATTTCTACTTGCTCTGGCCGTGCCATCGGACTCACCTGGCTGGCGGCCTGCTGTTGGTGCTGCTGTTCTTGTCGCTCCTGTTGTTGGTGCTGCTGAACTCGTTGGGCCCACGTCAACCGATCATCACCGCCAACTCGTGGGCTGGGGACGAATCGTATCCTTGACGGGGATCTCTGGCTCGGGTTCCTGGAGCGTCCTCGCGATCGTGACGAAAGGCGACCGCGGTTCCTCGATCTCGAGCTGCCCAGCTCGCCGGACAAGCGAGCATCTGCGTTGGCGGCCACGTTGTCGTTGATGGTGCTACACTCGGCGTTCTTGAGCGGCGGGAAGTCGTGCTGACTCAGGGCGGTTGGTCCTGATCTCGTGGTGCTTTCATTGAACTCCTTGAGTGCAATTCCTTCTTCAATATTTATCAGCATGGATTCCGTAAAGCAGACTCGTGAAAAACGCTATTGCTATGTTTTACGAACGACTTGGTTATTAACGCGGATCATGACTTTGATACTGATTGCATATATTTAGATTTTGCTAAAGCATTTGACTCCGTCTCACACGATCTGCTTATCTTCAAGCTTAATCAACCTAACATAGACCCCAATGTACTTGCATGGATTAAGGAATTTCTGTGTAACCGTTGTCAGTATGTGCCGGCTAATGACTTTTGTTCACCTAATTCTGCGGTAAGATCTGGTGTCCCGCAAGGGTCCCTTTTGGGTCCTCTGCTTTTCTTGATTTATAATAATGATATTCCTACTTGACTTTCTTCCTCAACTTTCCCAGTGTTTGCACATGACTGTGTAGCTTACCAGAAAATTATTAACCATGCCGATTATCTAAACCTGCAACGCGATCTAGATAGGGTATTTGAATGGTACAGTAAATGGCCCATGACACTTAATACAAATAAATTTAAGATCATGCAAGTTTTTCGCCACAGTACTAATCATTGTCCGCGTACTTACTCCCTCAATAATATTCAATTACCATCTGTTGACAGTTAAAAATACTTTGGTGTTCCCATTTTATCTACTCTTTCATGGAATACGCATGTCAAATGTGTCACTAACAACGCGAATCACATGCTTGGTTATCTGCGTCGATGCTTTTTTGACGCTCCATCGTCCCTGAAGTTGACACTTTACAAAACCTTGGTATGCTCTAAATTACAGTACGCATGCGTCATACGATTTTCTACTCAGACTACACTCATTCAAATCCTTGAAGACATTAGAATCATGCAGGAAGTTTCATCTTATCGAATTATTCACGTCATTGCAGTGTAACATCTATGAAGAAAACCCTAAACTTGCCTGACCTTTCGTTGCGTCGAAATTCATCTCGACTTAATCTTTTTCACAAAACCTATTATTGTAACAACGATTTCAAGGGGGTTCTCTTTCATCCACCTCCTTATGTATCTTCAAGGACCGATCATCGCTTCAAGGTGGGTCTATCGTCTTGTCGCACAAAATTGTGTAATGACTCTTCGGTTCCTAGAACACGCGTCGAATGGAACCACCTTCCCTCCACAATGCTCAGCATAACTGGCGACCAAGAGTTTAAGATCGCTTCACAGGGTGCTTTGTAATATTTTTTTTGTTAGCTGCACCTCTTGCCATTCCCCCCCCCCCCACTCATTGCTGTAGTGCCTTTGGGCCCTGAAAGTATTCTTAATAAATAAATAAATAAATAAATAAATGCCAGGCACTGAATTCCATTGATCAATACTACGTAGAAAAAACTGTGTTTGGATATGTCAGGGCGCGAGTAGAAAGGTGCGAGGTTTAAGCATGGTGACTTCGAGTAAAGGACGGGTTGGCAATAGTTAGGAGACTGTTATTGGAGAGGTAGCATAATGAATTAAAAAAAAACATATAGTAAGTTTAATCACTCATTCTTCACCGCACTGGAAGTGACTGAAGGTTAGACGCGTTAGCAGCTGATGAAGCTGAGAAATCGCGGTCATACCGACGGTAAATGAAGCGTATGGCTTTTCTTTGCACGGTCTCGATCGCATCGATTTCATAATGTTTATGTGGATCCAAGACAGCAGAAACACATTGTAAAATAGGACCTACGAGCGATTAATATGTTAGCTTGGTTTCTTCTGGCGCCTTTGTTAATCCTTTCAGTAAGTAACCCAACTTTTTTAGTCTATTCGACGAGATATATTCAATATGTTTGGATCATGATAGGTCAGAAGAAAAATTACACCCCGGTATTTGTAACGGCTCATCCTCATGAGCGAAACATCCTCTGAACAGTAATCAAATAGAAAATGTAATTATTGTGTCTTGTTAACGTTAATGTTAATTTGCCAAGCGATTCATCATTTGTGAAAACATCCAAATGAATTGTTAAGGCAATCATGATCATCAGAAAAGGTATTTAGGTCGCACAGAACGCAGTTGCCAGCGTACAAACGGACTTTAGACGCGACATTACGTGTTAAATCGTTAATATAAGGTAAAGATAATAGCGAGCCGAGCACGGAGCCCTGTGGCACTTGTGACGTTACCTTATCTGGATCTGGGTTGGCAGAGTTAAAGTGGAGGAAATGTGTGCATAAGGAAAGAAAGCTCGAAATCCATGAAAACCAAAAGCGGATTCTTTAATACGATAGTAAGCTTATGAAGCAGTTTATAGTGAAGTACGCTGTCAAATGCTTTGCAAAAAATGAATGAATATGTCATCCATTTGATATCCTAAATGTATATTGAGACAAATTTCGTCAGCAAACTCGGTTAATTGAGTTACTGTACTGTAACCGCACCGAAAGAACTGCTGAAAACAGACTAAAAGGTTATTGCTTACAAGAAATTATATAATGTGTTTATAAATGATGTGTACCAACATCTTGCCTGAATTGGCTGGTAGTGACATCCGCCTTTAATTATTTGAATGTTTGTTGTCACCTGATTTGCATAGCGGTCGAACTTCAGCTACCTTCCATGATGACGGGCTTTGCCCCTGCTCAATAATGTCCGGAAGATGGTCAAGAGATACCAGGAAGACCACAAGGAATGACGTGCCTAAAATGAATGAGATATTCCGCCAGAGCCAACACATTTCTTAAGTGTCCGGATTCAAGACGAGGTCCAGAACTCCCTCTAAAGTAATATCTACGTTATTAATTGTAGGTGTTGCATCATGAGCGAAGCACCGAACGACTGAGTTATCTCCATCGAAGACAGAATAGTACCTATTGAAAGCGTTCGATATGACAGATGGGCAATTAGAGAGTGCTATTACTGATTATAATTGAACACTTAGGCCGGCGCAGTTATTACATTCCTTAACAGTGGTTTTGCTTGCATGTTAAAAACAGTTCAATAACTTAGGAACCAGTGGATCACGCTCTATCACGCAGAGATGTTCTCCATTTACGATTCTTCTGAGAAAATCAGCAGCAGGTCTACACAACACTCTATGTGGATATTTTCTAACGTAGCCATAAAGATAGGCTCCGTTCCGTTCTCGCTGCCTCCGCAGAAGCTACAGCTGGCATTAGCTAATGAACATGCCTTGCTCGCAAAGCGCCTCGCAAGCAGGAACAGTTTTGAGTTCGACGGTTTCCCTGCTTTCGGAACAAATAATAAGCCAATATTCAGCTCACTGGTTTCAATAAATCGCAAGGAGCCGCTTAACGGGAACGATCTAGTTAAATTTGATATTGAAGCAGCGCACTTGAATCTGACACGTTCATGCACAAATGAATAAAAAGGACATACACAGGCGTGAACGTACCAGATTTAAGTGCGCTGCTTCAATATCATGGTGCACCAACTAGCCCATCAGTATCTATTAGTTAAATTTGGCTTCGTTAATTACAATCAGGTGACCCCAACTACACGTTATACAGCGGCGCGTTACATTAGGTTGGCGGGGGGGGGGGATGAGAATATGAAGGGGGAGTGTGGAAAGAGAGACGAACCATTGACGCGTGTGGTGCTGTAATGATTTTCGCAGAATGCCTTCCCAATATTGGTCGTCTTCACTTTTTGCTGTGATGTCTTATTAATGACTCGCGAAGTAAGTTCCCTGCGTTCCAGTGCCTCTTTCTACTCAATAGGGATGAGTTCTCAAAGAGAGTGAGATAAAGGAAAAACAAATCAATATCTGAAGGAAGAAAATGCAGATGTTAAACCAGCCGATCGAAATCGAAAGTTCCAATGCTGACGCCTTTTCTTTTCTAACGAACGCGCGTTGTTCGCTCCCGTGTTCCCAAGCTCTATTCTTCTTCTCTGAATAAGTCCCGCCCCTGCCGATCCCTCTCTCACGTTCCAAGCATTCAATTGCATTCTCCCTGCCCCTGCTTCAAAGAACAAAGAGACACAGCGTTTTCTTTCCTGCCATCAGTCTGTTGCTTAATGGCTGACTATCAACGTGATGCCCGGTAGTTTTCTATTGCAGCGTTACCATAAGCTCTGCAATGCAGAAATACCGCATGGTGCTTCGCTTCTTGCAGAAAAAAAAAAAAAACGCACGCAAGAACAAAACAATGAAAACAACCTTACCGTTTAGGTTATTTTGCTTGCTTATTCATTTTTTTTTCTTTCAGCTACATATGCATACCTTTAATCACTTGTGAACTTCGTTTTTCGCATTTCACTTTTGATGTGAAAGTCTCAAATGGGCCACTGAGCGAAAAAGCCGACATCTATAGTCTGTAGTTACGAAATGGCGCATAAGCTCCCATTGGCTTCGATGCCACGTCTCGTGTGCTCCTCAAAGGATTTCCCTTGGCTGCGAAGCAACGTCACGAGCACGCCTCGACGGAGCAGAGTGGCGGAGAGGGAACACCTGCTGCAGTGCTTGCGCGCCAAGTGTTGCGCGAGGGGAGACGACATCACTGCAATGCCACATCACTCTCGCTCTCGGAAGCCGGCGCGCGATCCGTATCTCCCTCTCTCTCTCTCACCCCCACTGGGCTTAGTTACTGCGCTCCTTGGTTTCTCGCCGTGCAGGACGTCAGTGGCACGCGGCGTTGGCATCACAGGTTGCTGCAGCTTGCTGGCACGGGCCGCACGTACCGCTGTGGTGCATCACTCGCAGTGCAAAACTCGATGCGTCGCTCGGCAGCGTACAGTTGGACATTAATGCTTTCGCATCCACAACTCACAAGTGCTTAGGTGTCCTCGGATTTATATTATTTTCTACTCTGGAGGAATATATATTTATTCATTTGGTGTCGCTGAGCTTCCGTTCAGGTACTTTTCTCCTGTTCTAACCTGGCCTTGAACATTTTGCGCCCTAGAGCCTAGAATAGTCCATAGTGAGAGGAAAATGCTACGCGCCTGCGCAAGAACCCGCGAACTGCCTTCGGTATTGCATGTAGTACCTGTGAAAGATTGCGGCACACTACACTTAATTGTGTGCCGTTTGGCCGTAGCATTTGCGGCTCCACGACAGTTAGGAAGGCTACACCATCAAAATGCGTCAAAATGCCAGAAATCAAGGACAAGGGACACGGCACCAAGTCTGTTTCACAGAAACGCTATATTACGTAGTGTTGTTAATAGAAAAAGGAACCAAACCACCTTCGCTAATATAGAAAGTATGCCTCAGTTTTTATTGTTCTTGTCCTGAAGCTGAAATTATTATGAACTGAGCTGAAAGCAGCACTAGTGCTATGGGAGACGACATAATATAATTTCGACCACATAAGTTTTTTCCCGTATGCACCTAACTCAAGGTCACCGAGTGTTTCTTCCATCCATCACAAAAGAAGTGCCATCACCGCGACTGAAATTGACCGCAGCGCCACAGATCCCTGGGGTAATATTTGGGATAATAAGCTGAATGCCGCAGGTCGCGGTTCGGGCTCGGCGCAGCTGGCGACGAACGTTTCCTGTCGTTTCTTGTTATCGAAGATCAGCGAGGTCGATAGTGTGGCCCTAAATGCGGCGTTATGAGCCGTTCAGAGTTGCATCAAGGTAGCTTGTCTTTTGCAAGAAAACACTGCCATGTCAAATGTTATGCGTGCTGATAGGTCCCCCTTAAGGAAAAGTTGCGTGGTCGCGAACGCGTGCTGTTAACATAGCCTATAGTCTCAGCATGCCGAGATATGGCATTTCCTTTTCACCTGTGGGACACTAACGTAAAAACGCGACATCAAAAGTGGTTTGCCATTATAAGAGTGTAGCAAATCAAAAATACATGGAAGTAAAAGAACTATCAGCAGCTTTGTCACGAGCGTTCCCTACACGGTTAAGCCTTCACGCGTGCCTTGTTATCCGGTCGCAGCTTTCGTGATCCGTTTATCGTGCGCCATATAATTTGATTTGACGACAGCTACCACGTGGTCTTGCTGTGGCCATGCCATTTTTTATCACAGAAACCAATCGTTGCTTATGTCTCCTGGCAGTTACAAAACACCATTTTCTATATGACGTTTCTATCATTTTCTTGCTGCTTGTACTCACTTGCCTTCACAGAGCAAAGGTCGGATTCTGCTTTTTGTTCACTGTAGATATATCTGACGTACTTCGATGGCAGAGATCCGGCTCTTCGGGCGCCCTTGTGATGTCGTTTGTTGATGTGAATGACTTTGTTTGCAAGAATTCACAGCCGCAAGGTAATTCTACGCGCAATCCAATTTACAAAGGACAGCAGGCAAAACAATCTCCTGACTCGTTGTTAAGGTAATATTTTAATGTCACGCGTTCTCTTCTTCATTACTTCAGTGCCTTATCTCAATACTTGTCACGCAAAAAAGGACAGGCTATTCTTGAATTTTGTTGAGCTCCAGAGTACTTAATCGGAACTGAAACTGTTGCACGTCCATTTAAACATTATTTGTAAATGTTCATTATTTCATATAATTTATTTAATTAATCTGCAACTCTTCTGTCTTGTTAAGGAAAACAGAGTGTGAAAGTTGCGGCTCCTATAAGAGGTTTTATCATTGAGTGTTATTATAACACATGAATAACCCTTCGACGGCTCTTTGATCTTTTCAAGGATGTCGTCTACTTTTATGTATGGCCTCTGCTTTTGTTACTTTCTTGTACGACACAAGAAGGCAAAAAAAAAAACGACTAGTTTTATACTTCGTTAACTTTTGTCCGAGTCTCGCGCTCCTGTATATTTCAACTTAATGCTCTATTTCAAGCGCGCACCAGCAATACAATGAAGGTAAACGAAAAAATAAAGAAACACATGTACTGCAGCTGCTTAGGATCAACGTGCCTCCACTGTTACTAGCATCTTCCGAATCGCGAAGGAAATACAGCGGAAGAAGGTACGATTCCCCGTTTTCCCCGGGAAATCCCCAGCGGTTCTTGCTTTCCCTAAGTTTGTTCCCTTGTAGGGAAAGAGATTGATTGCATACACCAGGGAGAACGGTTTCTCAGGAAGGAACCCTTCAGGCCTTCGTACTATTCGCACTTGCGTTCTTGGCTGCGCGTGCAGTCGTCGCGACGCTCGAGCGGGATCCACTCACTCAATAGACTGCACGCCTTAATGCGTGATCGGGTCTCTATTCCCTGTCGATTCTGGACAGTGAGATCACATGGTTTTCCATTCTAAAGCAGCATCAGCTCCACGAGTGGCAGCTAAGTGCGGCACGCAATAGCTCAATCGGGAAGAGAGCTGGGGAATTGCCCTGGCGTCTTTAGATGGAGACGCCAAAATCAGTTGGTGCGTATGCAGCGGAAAGGTTCCGAGCTTGACGGTGTGAGCTTCCCTAAGAATAGACGCAACTGCAAAACATTCGGTAGAAGGCTTTGTTATTGCAAATAGATACAAACGCAACTGATAGAACCAGGGACGTAAGTGAAATCGGTAAACATAGTAGAAGATGCGGAAACCACCACCCAGGTGATCCGCCCTTTCTCTATTGCTGTTTCGCCTGCCGACGAGTGTGCGTGTTGTGTTCATCTTGTACATAACAGGAATCGCAATAGACTTTTGCATCAGTAGAAATTATCAAATGGACTAACCATGTCGCATTCAGCGAGCAAAAAGAGATGACACGTAATGTGACGACAGAATAAATGTGTTGCGGTCAGCTGCCTTAAGTTACCGAGCAACGACCACCAATTACAAAAACGACGAAAAATGGGTGAGTCAGATAGAATGCAGATAGGTAACTATATCTGCATTGTGAAATGTTCAGATTGCGTCCATATCTCTGCGACAAGACCTCGGAGAGGGATTATCACACTTCGTACTCATCGTTACACCCTTCATGATGCGTGAAAGGTATATGTAGCGCTCATAGTTAACCCGTGTGAGTATTGAATTACCTACAAGACAAATTATGTGTTAGCTCAATATGATCTTTTTTGTAGCCGCACATTTGCATTCGTCACGCCGCGCTATACCGTCCGGCATTTCTCCTTTGCGCACAAAAGTTTAGGTATTTGGTTCTTCCCTCTTTACTTTCTTTTTGTAGTAGTTCACAGAAATGCTTATCTGTAAAAGCTTGTTGTGAAGAAAAATGCTTTCTTGATGATGTCCTGCACGAGAATATGGGTGGAAGAAGTAATAAGATAACGCGACCGGAGCGACGTAATGAAAGATTCGCTGCATTTATTGCCTGAACATAGGCTGCTTTACGTTTTATCATTTATTGAGCAAGTTTATCAAGCACATCGAAACGCCGCAATACCGCTGAATATCAGTGATAACTTGATTTGGTGAAGTCAGGCATAGTGCAGCGTATCCGGTGTGGCAGCACAAAAAACCCCTTAATACCGGGCGCCTGCGACGTCAGCTTCTTTTCAAACCAGCTCTGCCCAGTGCTTCAAGAAAAAGGCGCAGGCTTTTCAATTTAGAAGGGAACGCGCACTGATAAAAAAATTGCTGCTGTCGTTTTGCAGTATTTTATAGCACATTTGAGATTCCGTGAAAAGAGGCTAAGTATTGTATTGCTCATGTCAAAAATATGAAAAGATTATTGTATCGAGTTCGCGGCTGCATCATGCTTTCGTCCTGGACAAGTAGGAGAAAGAAAGTGCAATTTAACGGAAGGCGAGGGTCGAGGACTTGCTTACTAGGTTAGGAGCAATATTATTCTGTGCTATTTCAACTTTAGAAAAACAAAATCTTAGCACTCGCAAGCAGCAATGCGCAGTTACAAAAAAAAAAAGAAACAAACGTAATGAATAGCTCAAGAACTTAAAAGTTGACATATGTACTAAAGGACGATCAGAGATCCAACAGCGAGAGAAAGTTGGATGTGGTCCTATAGTTAGTCTCACAGCTGTAAAGGCCAAACTACAAGTACGCTTGCCGGCGCGCGAAAGCTCCCGCCCGCGCGTCTTGCGTTTGCCGCGCCTCGCGAGGAATGGCGGTTTGAAACTACAAGTGGCGCGTGAGCGCGTGCCCACTTGGTTGACTATTTTCGCCTTGGCAGACATCGTTTCCTCTTTTTGTGAGGCAGCCTGAACACCGATAATTACACGGAGAAGATATCTGTGCTCGGGCGGCGCTTCGACGCGTACGATCTTCACTGCACCACCTGCGCATACAGCGAGGCGCGTGAGTGCAAGATTTCGCGCGCCGGCACACGTACGTGTAGTTTGGCCTTCCTGAAGTGGATAGTCCGACAACATAAGATCTATATTTAAATAGCGTTAAATTCTTGTGTTTTATGGGTCAAAACCACGATCTGATTATGAGGCACGCCGTAGTAAGGGGATCCGGATTAATTTGGCAAGCTGATGTTCTTAAACGTGCACCCAGTCACGGTGCACGGGCTCTCTTCTATTTCGCCCACATAGAAAGGCACCTGACGTTGCGAGGATTTAATCCCGCAACCTCGTGCTTAGCAGTGCGACGCCAAAACTACTAAGCAATAACAGCTTTCTTTACATCGCCTTGAAGCACTTGCTAGGCCATGTTGGCAAGCAGTGAAACACTGATGAAACAAAATTTTAACATCGCGTAGGAAGTTCATGTGCATAAAAAATGCAAGCTCGACTACATAAAGAATGTCCTAGCAAAGAATTGTACTTAATATTCTACTATCTGGCTTATGACACCATTGAAAAATTGTGCAGACTCCATCGATGATAATTGACAACCTAAGCGAATGGCCGAGAGCTTCAAAAGAGCCATTCGCTTTGTTCGCTATTCGCGAGCTTCTCCCAGAGCCCTCCCTGGCAGCCGCGACAAGGAAGAAGAGGAGGACTGTTCTGCCCGAGCGTCCCTCCGCGGCATCGGAACCTTCAGGCGCCCCAACAGCGGCAGCACGTGCGCCCCAACAGCGTGGTTTGCACGCATCACGCGCCCTTTGCATGAGCGCCGTTCTAATGTCAGTGAAAGTCAGATCACCGCGAACATCACGAAAATGGCCGAAAGAGTAAAAGAGAGGGATTCGCTTTAAACTTCCACAGATGTCGGTTACACCTCCGGCTCCGCACTCACATCGGCGACAGTCATGCTACGACTGTCGCAATCGCGCTTAACTCTTGGAATCAATTGACAAACGAAAGCTTCAGGGTGTGTGTAACTGCGTGCAGATGACGTTTGTTCTCTCCTTATGCATATTTCTTTAGACATTTTCTTCCTTCCTCAGTACAAGGTGGCACCTCGGCTGCATCCGGTTAGCCTTCTTGCCTTTTCCTTATCACTTCTATCCCCCATGCAATCCTGTGCAATATTATCAACTAAATGCAAGGGCGAGAGTTCCTCAAACTATATAAACGCGCGCATGTGTCACACTGACGATAACTGCATAATGACGGTACGACAACAACGACAATAACGAAGAAACACGCGGTGGCGTATCTTAACGCTTGGATGGGCCCTCTCATCTGGATTAGCTCACTAGGCATTCCGCCAACGAGGTATTCCCAGCAGGCATTAAAAAACATGTATCCCACAATCATTGACCAAAATTCGTTACATGTTTACGACACCATAGTCTTTAAGCCACCACGGCGGGTACACTTTGGTATGCTCTTGAAGTTTGAAAAGCAACAAAGAATGCAGTTGTTAGAACCACAGCAACACGAGGTGCCCACAGGTAAAATAAAAAAAACCTGATTTTTCGTAGTTTTTCGCAGCCGCTCTTGCTTGCGCGGTGAGCTTACAGAAAAGCACAGTTTATGGTGTCAGCAGCTATTTCTTAAAATTCGCTTCGCCACCTACACCGTTACATCACATCGTTTTCCTTCGACTTATTTCGTTTGGCAGTGTGCACCCCATTTTCTGAGCACCATGTCCAACCTGCATAGTAGTCGCATTGAGAAAAACGTTATAATGTGCTTTTCTTTTCCTGGCACGTACCCGTTCGTCCCATGGCGAATAGCATAAAGTATGCGCGGTAAACGGGCAAGTGCCTCAGTGATACGCTTCGCAAGCATGACGAGATCAAATCCCAGCCGCGGCGGCCGCATTTCGATGGGGCGAAATACAGAAATAGCCGTCTCCCGTGTATTGGGGAAACGGTAAAGATCTCCTGCAGGCCAAAATTAATTCTGAAATAATTCTGAGTCCCCTAATAAAGTATGCCTCATAATGAAGTCATGGTTTTGGCACGTAAAATCATAGAAATAAATTGAATTCAACGCGCGCAAATCAGTAAAAGTGCAGCTACGAAACTATCAGCGTCAGTGTGGTACCCAACCAGACTTTGAAAATTTAGCTCTTAGGGATTTCCAAGCGTCCCAAGCAGATAAATAAGAATGGTGAAAAAACCACCGAGACTTATCGATAGGCGGACAGGTATGCGAATGGAGCTTCAATAGAGCTTTCGCGAAAAGCGAGCTACATGATTTATTTAGCACGGATTGCGTTAAATAGTGCTATACATGTCCTTTCGGTTGTTCTATTGGGTGACATAACTGTCATTGTGACCTCATTCCTTGTATCGCCCACTAATTTAATTGGTAGCATAAGCTTGTTTTGTTATCCATATTTTAAAAAGACCCTTTCTTTGCCTACTCTCCTGGTATCGCAATGACAGCAGCTGCTGTCTGCTGTTGGTTAGAATGGTATCTTGGCAGATATATCAATACGATTAGCATTATTTGGAAATTTTACCTATTTAGCGATACGGTTGCATCGAACTTCTTTTACGCCGCTCGCGACTGAAAAAGAAGAAAGTACTCGAAATATTTTCGGGGGCTGGGCGGAATTGAACCCACGTCACACGAGTTTCTCAGGCTCATCTGATCGATTCATTAGCGCGCTGCGCCCCGTATGCTTATTTGGCTTCAGTGCCACGTTTTATGCGCGCGGTCAGAGCGAAAACAACACTCCTCATTCGTACGTGCCAGCTCGAGACGCGGACGGAGGCTACGCGCGGACTTAGCGACGGCGCCTATAGAGGGCGCCGCGGAGCCAGCGGCGCTTTTGTGTTAGACGGGAAGCATTTTAACGACCGTGTATCAACGCCGGTTGGACGTCAATTCGCGGCACGGGAAGTAGCTTCTTTAGGCGGGCCATGGGCACTCGTGAAGAAATGAAGTATCGAATGTGGCGACACACTAGCAAAGGGAAGAGTTAGACCAGAAGGAGTTAAGACGCACAAATGAGAGACATGGTAAAATGTGTCACACAAACATGCAGGGTGGTCGCAGGCAAGATAGCTGGCTGGAAGCTGAAACGCAGCTGAATGAGGAAGCTATTAGCGTGTACGCTTTGACCGATACGCATGTAAGGAATTTCGAGCAGTCGCCTGTTATTGACAATTTTGTATGGGAGGGGTGCAACCGAATGACTGCGTCAAGGAAAGGTGAAGCAGTAGGCATGCTAGTCAAGTGAAGTATGGAGTGGCAAATAGTAAAAGAGATATGTAAGGAGCATTTATGGATCAGCGGCACATGAGAAGACAAAAAAGACGTGGCTTCAATTAGCTTAACTATGGACAGGTACTGATAGCAGAGATAAAAATAAAGAATTGATTGATTGCATTAGAAGCAGTATTAATGAGTTCAAGAAATCGGACCAGGTAACATTAGTCGGCGATATGAATACGCTCATGGATGATTTAGACGTATATATTGATTATAACAGCGCTCTAGTGCTGGACCTGAGCAATGAACAGAACGTTATAGCAGTTAAGAGGGCGAATAAGTGTCATGGACAACGCCGATATGCGGAAATGGGCAGTTATGTATCGATTACCCCTTTGTCTCAGAAATGAAGAAATCGGGCCAGGTAAAATTAGTCGGAGATATGAATACGCTCATGAATAATTTAGACGGATATATTGATTATAAGCGTGCTCTATTGTTGGACCTAGGCAATAAACAGAACGTTATAGCAGTTAAGAGGGCGAATAAGTGTCATGGACAACGTCGACATGCGGAAATGGGCAGTTATGTATCGATTGCGCTTTAGTCTCAGAAATGGTTTACGAACGACTAGACGAAATGGTGATAGATGAACTTGGGAAAGATAACCTGGATAGCAATCATGAAAGTTTAACTTTAAACTTTTGGAGAAATACCCAGGCAAAACACGATACCAATAGCATCAGAATTTCTAAAGAACGAATGAAAAGCAAATATCAGAGATCGCGAAAACACAGAGAAGAAAATGGAGGCATCCCCTACAATGGCCTCGAAATACAGACGGTATGCGGCAGGAGATAAGGCAGACACGGGAAAAAAGTTTGTTGAATTGTAAAGAGGAAACTATGTAAGTGGTCGCGCAAGGAAATGAAGCAATCTATAGAAGAGTGTAAGCACGCGTCAAGGGACCATCGAGAAGCCAAAAAGTTCGAATTACATGAAGAGTTGCTCCTTAGATGGAACAAATACCGAGGAGACAGAAGGGTAGCGAGTGAGCTCGTGCAAGAGAAAATTAATTGCACAAGTGAACATTGGGTGCATAATATTGGCAAAAGAGACACAGGTGCACAAAAAGATTTTGGAATTACGTAAGAGCACTCGATGGCTCCAACTAAAGAGGCAGAGAAAAGGATGCATGGAAAGGCAGGGAGCTGAACCATAGGTATTTCCGGTTAGCTACCCTGCACAGGAGGAAGGGTCAAGGGGGATAAAAAGAGAATGAAAGTGGAAAGCGGACATAGAGAGAAAGAGAGACGAGCACGAACAAACCACGCACACTATAGAGTGGTAGGGGGCGGCGTTCTCATAGTCTATCGTGAAGCCCCGTAGACCACAGGAACCTTAACAGCGTGAGTAAGGCCTTCGGCGCGGATGTTCTTTGGGGGAACTAACCTAAAGCTTTGAGTTCTGATAGTGGACGATTGTCCAACTGGTTCAGTACTCTGCACACGGCTTGTCTCTGAGTAATATATCGCAGGCAGACATAGACAATATGTGTGAGCATCTCAGCGCTGTTGCTTGTGTCGCATATGGGGCTGTTGTCCATTACAATAAGGAAAGCATATGAGTTCGTAAATGCAACGCCTAGTCACAGACGGTACAGCATGCTCTGTTCACGTCATGGTAACCCAGGCGGTAGGTGCATCCGTATGTCCGGAGACAACAAACGCAAACGACACATGGTGAAAACGTTCGAGTCCCACAGGGGCAAAGTACATTCACGGGACTCCAATCGCAGCACAGCCGCAGCGTCTGTTCACGAAAGCGTTCACTTTCATGTGCAGATCAGGCGGCTTCGTCGGCGTGGTCATTCCCGCTGATGTTGCCATGCCCTCGAAGCCATTGAAATATCATGTTGTGTCCCTTGTCATGGCTGCGATGATATATGTGTCGAATTTCTGAGGCCAATTGTGCATTTGGTCCGTGACGCATTGGGCTTCGTATGTACTGAAGGGCTGCCTTGGAGTCACTAAAGACTGTCCACTGCTGTAGTGGTTCCTGATTAATGAAATCAAGTGCACCCCAGAGTGCCGCATGTGCTGCACTCATCGATGTGGTCACACATGAAATTTTAATTTGACTTCTTCAGATTTTGCCGGGATGAAGACTGCAGCAGCAGAGCTGTTGCGTTTTGCCAAACCATCTATGTTTACATGTTGCCGGAATCTGTGCACGTTGTGAATGTGTTCCAAAGTTGCTTGCTTCAAAGCTTGTAAAGGCGCTCCAGCTTTCTTTCTTTTGTCTGGAATTGTCAATTGCATTTAGGGCCGGTGGAGACAACACAATGGGTCGGACAATCGTGTAGCAGGCGCAAATTTTGATGGCAAGTAGTACTGCTGTCTTACAATACTTTTGGCAAAAGTTGAATGTAGCCTCTTTGCTGGCAAGCAAGCAAGATGGTGCAACGGAATCCGGATCAGGTGTCGGGTGTGTGCTCTCAGGACATCAATCGATGACGTACTTTTTGGGAGACCGAGACAAGTTCTGAGTGCTATGCTTGCACATTATGGAAAATGCGGACATTTGAAGTGCTAGTATTTCCCAGTACAGGTAAGCTGTACCGCAGCAAGCCCCAAAACAGTGCTTTATATTGTTGCAACATTGACGGTACTGTTGCGTCCCATGATTTCCCGTCGAGAAACGTAAGAAGGTCCACAATGGCGGCCAAACCCGTTGTCATGTGCGAGACGTCAGGGCTCCAAGACAAGTCTCTATCAATAGTGACGCGAAAAAATCGGCGCATTCGTATGTATTGTACAGTTTGGTCAATAATCCGAAAAGCATACAGGGCCATCGCTTTGCGAGTAACAGCAACGAGTACAAATTTCTCAAGTGAAAGCTCCAGTCCTAGCCTTGTTAAGTATGTTGACAGGACCGTTGAAGCTTTCTGAACTCGTGCGCAGACTTGTGCACGTGTCACTCCTGAAGCCCATATGCGAATGTCGTCTGCATATACGGAGAGCTGAAGGGTTTGCGGCAACGAATCGGTGAGACCGACGATCACCAGGTTGAACCGGGTAGGGCTGATGTTTTTGCGACTGGTGCACGCATGCCTATGCTGAAAAATATAAAATGGCTGGAGAATTTCAAATAAACTTCCAGTTGGCAGTCAGCGCTTGTCCGTGGTATTTGTTTCCTTGTGTCGTTGTTTTATTCGCGCTGTTCAACTTCAATTCTAAATATGAATCAACTAGCCCTGATCAAGATCTTACCATGGAACAAACTACCATGCAATATCAGATCAACAACATCGTTTCATGCATTCAGACGTTCTTCGTGCAGTTGAACTTAAATCCCAGTAAGGCTCGAAACACTTCCGACTATGTGTTTTTGGCCTGCAACTAACTACTGATTCAGGTTTTCCTAATTGCTTTACGTGTCCTTTTTAAACTTGCTAAAGTCGGAGCTTTGCTTGTTCTTGCTTTCAGGTGTTGCATGACGCGTACTTTGTATTGTATTCCGTTCTGAATTACCGTTTTACTATGTATCTGCCTTGTGTTATAATTTGTAATACATTATCTTTAAAGGTCTTCTTGATCTCTTCATGTGCCTTGTTATCAACTTACCAAAGTATTACGGTATTAATTACTGTTGTTTATTTGCTATCCTCTGTTACATGTCCCTCTTAATATGTTATGTTATTAATGAACTCTTCAATGAAGTACCTGCTTTGTGTGACCGTTATAGTATTATCCTAATATTTTTTTATTAATCTACGGGCCCACTCACGATTTCAAGAGGAGTTCCGGGGTCTTGTCTGTATATAATATTCTTTGTAAATAATTACGTTTAATAAAGATTTGGTTGATTCATTCTTGACACCTTTAGATATCCTTTTATAGAGCCATATACCTCCATACTTTCTAGATATGTCATGGGCAATTGCTACCATATATTTTGCAGTGAAATTGACGTATGCGGACTATGTACTTTATCACTAATTTTTTTATGTGTGTAAAGAGCAAGGTTAATAGTGCGGTGGTTACGAAGGAAGAAATTGATTTTCGTTAAAACTTTAGTTGAAGGATGTTTTGTTGCTCCTGCAAGAAAAAAATCGCTATCATGAGTTAACAACGAACGCAATATGGAAAAGACGAGTCCATAACATCTCATGACCAGAGCATATGTAGAGACTTCTGACGAAAGCTTTCTGCAAGCAGCGCGAAGAAATGATGTTGCGCGACATCGGCTTTCTCGGCATACCGTTCATCATGGTCTGCTTAATTAAAGAACGGGTTCGCTCTTCCAGACTGAAGCTTCAGGAGGGGCGAAACGCATCATGGACGTGATAAATGAACCGGGCGAGAAAAGCGGAGGTGCCTCCCCTCGACCGGGAGCGCCATCTTGAGGCAGCTACTATTGTGAAGCATACCAAACTAACATGTGGGAAGTACGGTCAGATTGAGTTCTTTCGCTCATGCCATAAATAAGGCAGGTGCAGGGCACATTATTCTGAGCATAATGCGAGTGGTGCAAGTAAACAGAACATGCAAAGGCCGGCAAGAAATTATTCGTGGTGCAGCTGTGTCTCACGAAGCTTGAAAATACGACGACTGCAAACGGCATGGATCCAGAGTACTGAGTCCGGAGATTATGTCCGGAAGGAAAAACACAAAATAAAAAAACAACAACGAAACTCTTAGCTAGAGAAAGAAGAAGGAAGAGGAAAAGAAATACAAGGCACACAGGAGCAAAGTGCAAGGCTACGGACACTCTGCGCTGTAATGATATTCGTCCATACACCATTAACTTAAGTGTGGCCCTAATGAACAGCACTCCCCTACTGGCGAGATTCGTTTCCCCACGCCGTATTAAATGCCTTAGTAATTATGCGATATCTCACGCGTGATCCCTGCCTTCATCTAGAGCACGAGATCGCCGTCTGTCGTAACCCTCCCGTCTTCCTCATTTACTTATCATTTAATTTTTTTCGCTAACATGGCAAACGGATGTGTGGCAATTGTTTTATGGCAATTTTCGTATGCAACCACGTGGGAAACACGATTGTTTTTATAGAAATGTATACACTGTTCGTTACCCACTTTTGGAGCGCCTCGTTCTTACTAACCAGTGCACAACCTTGAATAATAAGCGTCACTATGTTATCCGGCGTTAAGCTACAATTAATAGCCACGCTAAGCCAACATTTCCAATAAGAGTTATCTCAAGGAAGCCGCTTACAAATTATGCCTGCGTCTTATATAGAAGTGTGTAGAAGTGAAGCGTGTAGAGGTGAAGTAGAAGTTAGTGTCTTATGTAGAAGTAGGCAACTTAGAAGTACGTTTGGCCTGTTCTAAGTCATCTCACTAGAAGCGATGCATGACTCGCCGTAGGGAAGAATTAGTTGTCTATTTTAGCGGGACATTAGCATTGCATTTATGAAACGCGTCACTCGGAAGACGTCGTACAGGGGTTGAGCACAAAACGGCCTTTAGGAACTCGCCCTCCCTCTCGGTGTCGCTAGCCGTCCAACGCGTGGCCTGTGCTTGTAGCCCACCATGTAGGCTACACGCCGGCATGGTAGGCTCACGCAACGACATTTCGGGGGTGGGTCAGGCAGGCAATAATAAGCGGCTACGTTTGCACATCGCTACAGGTCGGAGTTTGAAAACGGACGAAACAATAGGGAGTTTCAGAAATAGCGCATCCAAGCATCTTTGCATGCCCAAAGCCCTACGGCCCTGCTTGCGTTCTTTTGTACGGCCGGCTATTTGCGCCCCCAACCTTTGGGTGCGCCAAACCTAAAGTTCCCTACATTAGTAAAGATGGTTGAAGTGGTAAGAAAAAATGGCAATAGCGCCATTAGCCTTGCCAGTTCGAGGATTTTCATGTCCCGGTTTTTGCCATGTTGTTCACTGCATATTTGAAGGTAAACCAAAAGCAAAGTAACAAAGGTAGGGAGGATTTCTTTCATGGAAGAGGCTAGGTAGTAGTGTTTACTTGCATTTCTTAGTTGAGAAGTCCTCCAGGCACACAAATGACTTCTTCAGTGTACCCGTGGGCTGCTTGCATTCTTTAAACGAGCTTGCTCTTTTCCTCCCTCTTCTCCCTTTCCCCTACCGCAGACTAACAAGCCAGAGACAAAGATCCTCAGGCCGGCCTTTCTGCTTTTCTCAAATTAAAACATTATTTCACTGGATGAGCACAGATTGGATTTCTGAAACACTAGAATTGACTTAATCAGACCTCTGCCAATTATTGCTGCTGAGACTAACTAAATTTGTGCTGCTGCATGCAATTTGTCAGTGTGAAAACACGGGTGTACTTAGACTGAGATGCACGTGAAAGAACCCCAGGTGGTCCAAATTATTCTGAAGTCCACCACTACGGTGTGCCTCCTAATCAGCTCGTGGTTTTGGCACCTAAGACCCTGTAATTTAATTTAGTCATTGCTTCAACAGAAAAAGAAAGAAGTTATGGCCCTCCGAGGCATCCGAAAAGAAAATGAATATCATGGCGGTTGTACTCGGCCACCATAGAATCCAAACTGCAACTCACAATATAGTATACAGAAAAATGAAACACGAAGGGAAACAGCAGCAGAGCCAGGATGAGTTATGAAAGAGAACTGCATAGCTAATAGAAGTTTTGCCGGAGCGACTCATGCCATAAATAGAAAACGTATGCCAGTCAGCCGCAGGTGTCTTTTTTTGCATGACAGAGCTGATACAGCTGTAACGGCCTGGCTTCTCTCTCAGTTGCACCACAGACGAGGAGCTATTTCTGTATAGCTTGACAAGAGGCGGCGACAATACAGACGTGCTCGTGCCCCAGCTGCGTGCATATTTTAGAGAGGTTCTCTTTCATAGCGATGTGTGCTTCAGAGAGTTGGCCTGTTTCGTCAGTCTACACGTCCATGTGTGGAGTTGCAGAGGTTGTTCTCACGAAGGGCACCAGCTGTGAGTGGCACAACGTCTGAAGTGAAAAAGACCGGAACTCTCGAGAGGCTCTCCATTCTTCTCAAATTAAATATGAGTCGAGAATTGTAGCTCCATTTTACATCGCAAAATAATTGCAATTATATGAGTGCAGCCTGAACTGGGACATTTCATAAACGCTTATACACTGAGTCCATATCAGCTGACTTAGTTCAACATTCCGATACCCACAACTCATTCATATGCATTTATGAAACAATGGCTTAAGGCGCTGGGCCGTACCTAGAACCCATCACAGTGTTGCTAAACGCTGTTGTCTAGGCTTCCGCGCGCTCAAAGAACTAACGCGAAAGCGGGTGAATCGAAAGCAATTCAGATCACTCATAGATCCCATACCATACCATATGCGAACAAAAGGAACGGTCTTCATAGATGATCCCATTTGATGATACGCTATTGCGGATTTCGGCCGTATTAGGCGTAGAGCTTCTTTGATTGCCAGCCCGTATATTCTATTCTTTCGCTCGAAAGATCCTAACGAGGAGCCGCGTCTCTAGACGGCGTGAGAACAGCACAGCCGCTTTTCATTTGTAGTCGGGACCATTCCTCGCGAAAACATTTCATTACAACATATTAAGTCCACGCTTCAGTCCCTCACAAGAGGTTCATAGCAAAAAGCTTGTTTTCTGCTGACACCGGTTGGGTTATAGGCATGCAAAAATAGGACATGTCGGGACAGTAGCAGGTCTGTACGCAATTTTCCCGTTACACCGTTGCCGAATTCATTGGCGGAGTGAGTAGTCGTGGACGGAGAGGGAGGGTCCCACCTGGCGGGGAACACTGTCCTGGCTTCTCTTGTCGTGGATACGCTATCTCGCACTGTCTCGACGTGCGAATATCCAAGGGATGCATCTACGTTCTTTTGGGCATGGATCCCGCGGCCCCACTAGTGCCTTAAGTAAACGCTGCATCATTCAGGCACGGTGTCAAGACCTTCACGGCGGCTCTAGGGCAGGACAACACCGGCGATCTTGCTCAGGTCATCGCAATGCTATCACAACAGCTACACAACACTGCGAGCTTCTTTAATTCTGGCATCTGGTGCGCGCCGCACTTAAAGCACTTGCCGAGACGGAGCTTCCCAAGTTCCACGGCTTTTCCCAAGGCCCTACCATCTAGGTCCGCACCGTGGACTCTGTTACCCTCGAACACTCTTGGCTAGAGACTCTTAAAAAATCTCGCGGAAAGTGCCTGCGAGGAGCAGCGGTAGTACCACCACCACCACCTCCAAGGCAGCACGTATCTTACATGACTAACCTGCAGTGCGGCTGTGACATCTGCATTTGCAGCAGTCCACGGGACTCACAAGGCTCGTTTCATAGAAATGCACTCGAGGCAGCAAACCGAGAGCAAGAACATCGTAATCGACATCTACGACAATATAATAATATTTGGGGTTTTACGTGCCAAAACCACTTTCTGATTATGAGGCACGCCGTAGTGGAGGACTCCGGAAATTTTGACCACCTGGGGTTCTTTAACGTGCACCTAAATCTAAGCACACGGGTGTTTTCGCATTTCGCCCCCATCGAGATGCGGCCGCCGTGGCCGGGATTCGATCCCGCGACCTCGTGCTCAGCAGCCCAACACCATAGCCACTGAGCAACCACGGCGGGTACATCTACGACAAACTATGACTGTGGAAGCTTGCGACATGGCGTGGATTTCTCCGGCAGCCAAACAGTACGTCCAGGCCCCACGCGTTTTCAAGTTCCAGCGATCGACACAGAGGGCGAAAAATCAACCGCGGCGTGTTCCAGCATGAAGCGCGTAAGTGGAGCTACTGTAATTTTGTCGCATACATTAATTCGTATTTTTTTCTGCTAGGAGCACTTGACGTGGCTAAATATATTATTTATAAATCTACATATAATAACCTGCAAACACGGTAACCATCTCATATTTTTACAAAATATCAAGGTAATTGTTTTTATTAGACTTCTTTTTAAAGTTAGTGCTTCCTTACTTGAATAAAGATTTTAAGACCGCACTGACGTTCGATAAGCAGTAGCTCATTAGTATCAATAGCAGCCCGTTTATCGATTCAAATTATACGGCTGTAATATTTCCGAACAGGGTTGTCGTTTCTTTTGAGCAGCATCACGCAGGTTCTCTTTAATTAGACAACAATAATAATATCTGAGCCAGTTTATGCCTCCAACATTCCATAGCCACCACCAAGCAAACGTGCTTGAAGACGGTGAATTTTACAAGCGTTGGCGTTTCCCTGGCATAACGGCTGCACGGCTTCCACTGTTAGTGATATGCAGCGTCTGGACGCGTAAATGAATGTGCTAGCTATCGCGAAAATTCATTGCTGGAACCGAGCACAGTCTTTTTGTAGACTACCCATGAAAGTGGATTAAACTTACAGCCACTGGGCGTGGAAACGGATGAGTAAAAAAAGCACTGTTCGCATTTTGAACTTTGAATCACTTTGCGTGTGAGGAGGAGAAAAAAGATTCCTGTAGTCGTTTTTTAACAGTGGAAAATAATAATAATTACAAAGTTATTGCCTTACAAGGGCAATTCAAGGGAGGCTCTTGCTATTTTGCCACGTTCCTAAAATTCTTAACACGGAGTAGAGCATAAATAATGAATAGTTTTGGCTGTTTCTGCATAACCGATACACTGCGATAAATTCACTGCACATTAGTGTCAAATATACTTCCACTGATACAGTTAGATTCATTGCATTTGAGACACAGCAAAATGGCTATGTTTATTACGTAGCATCTGGCAGGAAAAATAGTCGTCAAATCGAGGCTTCACTAAGCACAGCCCACGCAAAGACAGATTTGAAATACGTGCGCACGCAAAACAATGTTGCGTGTTTTATTTTCTGTCATGGAGCGTTTTGTGCACTGTTCTTAATCATATATGAATCAAAAACTTACCCACACTTCCGCCATAGTAATTGAGGCTCTTTTTCTTTCGACACCAGCTCCCAAGACGCTGCTCATATTTGGTCGTCCCTTTGGACTCTATTGTCTCTGGATGTACAAGTCAACAGTGAATGTGTCACCCTGGAAGTAACAACAAGAGACAGAACACAAGCTATGTTTTTGAACACTTCAACTAGAACCGTGATTCATTCATTTATTGGAGTAACTATTGTTTCACCATTTGTTGCTTGCATATTTGTGATGGCGTCATCCTTTCTTTCTCCAGGAAGACAGACAAAAGATAGATTATTGGTCTGTAAGCTATTCGCGCCGAGCTATAAGAAGCTCAACGGTCAGCTATACAAAGCTATAGCTGACAACATACGCAGCAGATAGAACCAGCAATAACAATCGAGAAACTTCCGATAAAGAAAGGCGCGCCTCGCAGTGGGCAATAACCTTGAACATTTGTGAGCAGGCGAAAGACGGTCACCGGGAATGATAAATATCTACACCCATGAGCAAAAGTATAAGGACTAGAGATTGCGCACTAAAACTCATTTTCTCCTCTGTCTGTGAATACAACTTGAAATTAAAGACTGCAGTCTAAACTTGGCATTGCAAATTTTCTAGTGCACTCGTCCGTAGCCGCTTATGCGCGTTAATTACAAAGAAATTCTGTTTTTTCGGCGACCCTGTAGTCCGTATACTTTTTCTCATGGGTGTAAGCGTCGCAATAACCGGTGCAATGAAGAAAGAAGAGCACTTGAAATATAGGAGGAACTCCTAATATGGGGGGGGGGGGGGGGGCATTATTAATAGTATACACAGAGGTCGAGAAATTGAATGGAGCTGAGCTTATTCTCATTCACAATGACGCAGTGTCCTTATAAAGGATAGATAACTTCCTTAGTTTAGTGCCAACGTGAATGAATGAAAATACTGTGTCAGTATTTCAAATAGAAAAAAAAGAGATCAACTCGTGCGCCTGAGGATTGAGTGACCATTACACCACTGCACCTGCCGCTTTTTCTTGGCCCAGGCCCGAGCTCGGTCCATGCATTATAGTGTCATGCGCTGGCCCACGCTAGCCCGATCCGGTGATTTCAAACCAGGGTCGTACCCGACTCGGACTCGAAGAGACAGCGCAGTCTGATCGAATGGGCACGCGGAAGAGCAATGGCCCGCCGCCACCTGGAATAGGGAGGCCGCAGAACTAGGGTGCCGAACGCGCTTGCTCAAAATAAAACGTTATTCTCTCTCTCTCACTAATTAACCGTTTCGTTAATGATTTTACGGCACATAATGCAATTTACGAATTGTATTCTGTGAGTTTTCAAGGCGTATCCACTTGGAACGAATTTACAAGATGACACCACGTTTCGAGATATTGATTCCCAAAGTGCGCAACGAAATGCACGGAGATTACAGTCATTTCTGCACCTCAGTAAATAAAACGGTGGTTTGAAGTGAGTGGAACAATAACCCATCTTTAACACAAGCTTCGCGGTGAAACCTAGAAACTTGTGTGATCCTTAGAATACGTTACACGTGGATATGCCTTGCAAGCTCATCGGCTACAAATAATAACTTGCAATATGTGCTATAAAGTGGTTAGATAAACAGTTAATTACTGTTAAAACTCGATCTAACAAAACCCGATTTTACGAAGTTTCCATTCTAACGATGAAATTTCCTTTCCCCGCCAAGTACCCTTAAGGTTCAATGTTGTCATCAACCCGATTTAAAGAAACTACCTTGCATTAAACCCGAATTAACGAAGCTTTTCCTTAAATAAATGAGTGAAAAAAGCTGATATTTCTTTCTAATTTTACCACAGACAGGCTTTTGTACGAGTCTGCGCCCTAGCGCTATCGCGTTAAAACATCTAGGCACCAAGGCCCCAGTTTCGCCGGTGCATGCAATTGTGCTCTATTCAGCTGAATAGCGCCAATATCTAAATCGGCCACTCAGGCCTCCGCTTCTTGTAATATGAGTCAATTAGCCCTTTCTTTGCAGTTGCTTTAACATGCATTGTGTTAAGAGGAAGTTAGAGCTCGGAACTTTGTATCTGAACAATGGAAAAGGAGGAATAATTTGCTTCCGCAACCACTTCCCGAATTTTCATGAAGCTTGAGTGAAATTGAGTGAATTAGCAGATTGTTTAGTTGCATTCTCAATTTCTCATAATATTTCGTAAAGGTGTGAAATCGAAAAAAAAAATCACGCATCAAGTTTACAACTGGGTAACTCGGCAGTAAAAATACGATTTCATAATTCTGTGAACTGCACCTGGACGTACATCTGAAATGGACAAAATTGATGTGTCATACGCTCCTCTAAAATGTTAGTAGAAAAATTGTTAGTAGAAGTACTGAAAAGCTTTGACGTATTTAGCAACTTCACGTAGGCTATGAATCCACATATCAAATTTGTCCGCTTTTGATGCTCTAACAGGCACAGTTTACAGAATTGAGATATCTGTTCTTGGTGCACAGTTGCCTGATTCGTAAACTTCGTGCTTAGATTTTATAAACTTTTGAACTTCCAGCATTCTCTCTTACAACGTTCAATGTGATAAACCATATATCAGATTCCTGGAGTACCCAGAATTCATATTTCTCTATTAAGCTTAATAAATTTCATGCAAATCCATCCCATGATTGTCTTATGCACAGTGCGTAGACAATGTAGCTTTTTTCATAAAGTTCGGATATGATGCTTTTTCGATCAGGTTAATTCCTAGGAAGCCTGGGATTTACAGGCATAAACATGTATACGGAGAATGACAGAAAGAAGCAGCTGTACGTATGTTGTGTTCGTTTTTTCACTGCGGCGCCTTTGAAGTTGTTGTGGTAGCTGATTGAATCTTCCATCCTTTTTATGGCATGACTAGTTTGAACCATGGGTCCGTAGTTCTGAAACACGTCGCAGGCTGCGTTATAAAACATGCCCATGGCCCACTGATTCGCTTAAAAAAGGACAGAAAGAACAACCCAGGAAACTGCTCCATAGGCTGCCTACATGACAGCGCGAACATGTAAAAAAATAACTTATTTCTTTGCTTGTCTTTTTCTCATTTTTCATACCCCTTTCCCACTTCCCATGTACAGAGCAACCAACCATATATGTCCTCAGGTTAAAATCCCTTGATTTCCTGATGCCTTTAACTTTCTTTATTTCTGTCAGCTGGGTATGTATACATGGTTACTGCGAACTTGCGGCGCGCCAGGAGCGCCGTCTACATGAAGACCGAACTGCAGACGTTGTGTAAAACTGAAACATGAACAAAGGACAACAATCTCGTGCCGAGCACAGAACCACGGCGACCGAGCCACTATGTCTAATGGGCTCAAATGCCAGTTTCTGTTGACCCTCGACGTTCCGCCACTCCGGAGCACTTGTTGCGACAGGGACTGTGTTGCGCGTCTGTGCGTGCGCCTTCGTGCGGACACGGCAGTCGCAAGCACCTCTCGCGTGTTCTGCTCTTTTCTGCGCTAACACTGTGAAGACCCATCAATTCTGGTGCCTTCTATATTTGTGTCTGAGCATTGTGTCTGAGCACAGGCCGCCATTGGAATCTGAACTTGGCAACGTTTAACGTTAGAACGCTATCTAGTGAGGCGAGTCTAGCAGTGTTATTGGAGGAATTAGAGGGTAGTAAATGGGATATAATAGGACTCAGTGAGGTTAGGAGGACAAAAGAAGCATATACAGTGCTAAAAAGCGGGCATGTACTGTGTTACAGGGGCTTAGCGGAGAGACGAGAACTAGGAGTCGGATTCCTGATTAATAAGGAAATAGCTGGTAACATACAGGAATTCTATAGCATTAACGAGAGGGTGGCAGGTATTGTTGTGAAACTTAATAAGAGGTACAAATTGAAGGTGGTACAAGTCTATGCCCCTACATGCAGTCATGATGACCAGGAAGTCGAAAGCTTTTATGAAGACGTGGAATCGGCGATGGGTAAAGTCAAAACAAAATACACTATACTGATGGGCGACTTCAATGCCAGGGTAGGCAAGAAGCAGGCTGGAGACAAGTCAGTGGGGGAATATGGCATAGGCTCTAGGAATAGCAGAGGAGAATTATTAGTAGAGTTTGCAGAACAGAATAATATGCGGATAATGAACACCTTTTTCCGCAAGCGGGTTAGTCGAAAGTGGACGTGGAGGAGCCCGAATGGTGAGACTAGAAATGAAATCGACTTCATACTCTGCGCGAACCCTGGCATCATACAAGATGTAGACGTACTCGGCAAGGTACGCTGCAGTGACCATAGGATGGTAAGAACTCGAATTAGCCTAGACTTGAGGAGGGAACGGAAGAAACTGGTACACAAGAAGCCAATCAATGAGTTAGCGGTAAGAGGGAAACTAGAGGAATTCCGGATCAAGCTACAGAACAGGTATTCGGCTTTAACTCAGGAAGAGGACCTTAGTGTTGAAGCAATGAACGACTATCTCATGGGAACCATTAAGGAGTGCGCAATAGAAGTCGGTGGTAACTCCGTTAGACAGGAAACCAGTAAGCTATCGCAGGAGACGAAAGATCTGATCAAGAAACGCCAATGTATGAAAGCCTCTAACCCTACAGCTAGAATAGAACTGGCAGAACTTTCTAAGTTAATCAACAAGCGCAAGACAGCGGACATCAGGAACTATAATATGGATAGAATTGAACAGGCTCTCAGGAACGGAGGAAGCCTAAAAACAGTGAAGAAGAAACTAGGAATAGGCAAGAATCAGATGTGTGCGTTAAGAGACAAAGCCGGCAATATCGTTACTAATATGGATGAGATAGTTCAAGTGGCTGAGGAGTTCTATAGAGATTTATACAGTACCAGTGGCACCCACGACGATAGTGGAAGAGAGAATAGCCTAGAGGAATTCGAAATCCCACAGGTAACGCCAGAAGAAGTAAAGAAAGCCTTAGGAGCTATGCAAAGGGGGAAGGCAGCTGGGGAGGATCAGGTAACAGCAGATTTGTTGAAGGATGGTGGTCAGATTGTTCTAGAGAAACTGGCCACCCTGTATACGCAATGCCTCATAACCTCGAGCGTACCGGAATCTTGGAAGAACGCTAACATAATCCTAATCCATAAGAAAGGGGACGCCAAAGACTTGAAAAATTATAGACCGATCAGCTTACTGTCCGTTGCCTACAAAGTATTTACTAAGGTAATCGCAAATAGAATCAGGAACACCTTAGACTTCTGTCAACCAAAGGACCAGGCAGGATTCCGTAAAGGCTACTCAACAATAGACCATATTCACACTATCAATCAAGTGATAGAGAAATGTGCAGAATATAACCAACCGTTATATATAGCTTTCATTGATTACGAGAAAGCGTTTGATTCAGTCGAAACCTCAGCAGTCATGGAGGCATTACGGAATCAGGGTGTAGATGAGCCATATGTAAAGATACTGGAAGATATCTATTGCGGCTCCACAGCCACCGTAGTCCTCCACAAAGAAAGCAACAGAATTCCTATAAAGAAATGCGTCAGACAGGGAGATACGATATCTCCAATGCTATTCACAGCATGTTTACAGGAGGTATTCAGAGGCCTGGAGTGGGAAGAATTGGGGATAAAAGTTGATGGAGAATACCTTAGCAACTTGCGATTCGCTGATGATATTGCCTTGCTTAGTAACTCAGGAGACCAATTGCAATGCATGCTCACTGACCTGGAGAGGCAAAGCAGAAGGGTGGGTCTGAAAATTAATCTGCAGAAAACTAAAGTAATGTTTAACAGGCTCGGAAGAGAACAGCAGTTTACGATAGGTAGCGAAGCACTGGAAGGGGTAAGGGACTACATCTACTTAGGGCAGGTAGTGACCACGGATCCGGATCATGAGACTGAAATAACCAGAAGAATAAGAATGGGCTGGGGTGCGTTTGGCAGGCATTCTCAAATCATGAACAGCAGGATGCCACTATCCCTCAAAAGGAAAGTGTATAACAGCTGTGTGTTACCAGTACTCACATATGGGGCAGAAACCTGGAGACTTACGAAAAGGGTTCTGCTGAAATTGAGGACGACGCAACGAGCTATGGAAAGAAGAATGATGGGTGTGACATTAAGGGATAAGAAAAGAGCAGATTGGGTGAGGCAACAAACGCGGGTAAACGACATCTTAGTTGAAATCAAGAAAAAGAAATGGGCATGGGCCGGACATGTAATGAGGAGGGAAGATAACCGATGGTCACTAAGGGTTACGGACTGGATTCCAAGGGAAGGGATGCGTAGCAGGGGGCGGCAGAAAGTTAGGTGGGCGGATGACATTAAGACGTTTGCAGGGACAACATGGCCACAATTAGTACATGACCGGGGTAGTTGGAGAAGTATGGGAGAGGCCTTTGCCCTGCAGTGGGCGTAACTAGGCTGATGATGATGATGATGATCTTTGCTAAAACAGTTCTTGTGAACTTCATTTCTTTATTGCTGAAAAGAGCACTTACTGTATTGGACAAAAGGCGACCATTTCAGCAGTGAAATTAACTAAGCAGAGCAAACAGAAAGCGACCACCCAACTTGTGTGATTGAAAGCGTCCGTCTCGTCACCATCTATCTATCTATCTATCTATCTATCTATCTATCTATCTATCTATCTATCTATCTATCTATCTATCTATCTATCTATCTATCTATCTATCTATCTATCTATCTATCTATCTATCTATCTATCTATCTATCTATCTATCTATCTATCTATCTATCTATCTATCTATCTATCTATCTATCTATCTATCTATCTATCTATCTATCTCTCTAATTTTCTCGTGAAACTGGCTCTCTGGGTAGTCCGTGCTGTAATCGGTAACACGTCGGGCTCCTGTGCCAGACTGCAGCTGCCTAGACTTGACCCTGGTTTCTCGGCGTCTTGAAAGAAACGTGCAATGGTTTCCAGACATCGAATCACATGGAAGCGACCATATTCTCACATACCTGAAGATAAAGGGGCTACTTAAATACTCCCCCACGACCCTCCGGCGACTTGACTGATCGGCGTTTCGGTCGCGCGTGGAGAAAGTACGTCAGCAAGAGAACCATTCAAGTCTGGAACAAGAAATTGAAAAAGCCATGCAAGAGACTACGCGCGGTTTTCAGCCTTTCCCAAAATATGAAGAATTTGACACCGAACTGCAGCGAGTACGAGTGATTTGCCGCCGGGCTGGAAGAAGATACAGGAAAACTAAATCCATCCATGACCTCAGAGAGACAAGGCGGATGCAAAGGAAGATCCAACGCCGCATTGATGCACTCTCTCACGCCTCTCACATAAAGCGCCCCACACATAAGGCAATACATTCTGTCGCTATCTTGCTACAATGTTATGCGCCTTACTGTCTACAGTCATCGTAAGATGGGTTCTGCCGAATTTTTCTTTTTGAGGCGAAAACGTCAAATGACCCATTGAGCCAAAAAAAAAAAAGAATCCGGCGTCTGTCATCTGTAGCAGCGAAACGGCACCTAAACACGTTCGCCATTGGCTGCGACGCAAACTCATGAGCTGCACCTCGACGGAGCAGAGCGGGTGAAAGTTAACAGCTGCGGCGGCGCTGGCGTGCCAATGGTAGCCTGAGGGGAGTTTCCTGACGCCACATCACCGTCGCTCTCGGCACGAGCGCTCCTTGACGGAGAAGAGCCAACACCACCTTCACAACAGGCCTGTACATTCTGCTTTCTGACGTCATGCCACATGGACCGAAATTTCTACTCTCAGTTGCCGGACGGGATGAAAGCGGTGACGTCAGCATCCCCGCGGCTTACTCGGGAGCATCTCCATTAGGTTCTATGACAGTCGGGCAAGGTCGCATGACATCATGGATCGATGTGTACAGGCATTGTGCTATCTAGGAGGCGTTAGCAGAGTGGGCGAAAGGGAACACCTGCCGCGGCAGTAGCGCGCCAGGTGTTTCGTGAAAGGAGAGAGCATCACAGCGACGCGTCGCCCGATCGGCATCGCCGCGTCGGTGGAATACGGCGTTGGCACCGCAGGCGGCTGCTGCTTGCTGACTGGGGCAGCACCGTACCGCTACGGTACATTACTCGCAGGGCAAAGCTCGAAGGGCCGATCAGCGCCGTTCAATTGGACATGGATGTTTCGCATTCACAAATCATAAGAAGTGCTTAGGTGTCCTCGAATTTTTTTAAAATGCAAATAGCATTATTCGTATAGTTCACCCGCTTTCCTCGGGCGGTCTTTGTCTCTAACCGCCAACTTGTGTCACTAGGTAGTCCTTGGTCTAATAGATAGCGCATCGTGCTTGTGAGGGAACAGTGTTCGAAACCAATCATCGGATCAACTTGAGTCGCTAGGTTTGTGGAACTGGGTATGAGCGTTCTTCAATAAATCTCTAGAGTTCGTGCAAACCCGGCTCACCATGTATGTGCTCGTGAGGCTTATAGAGCGTGAAAAGACGAGGAGGAAAGGAAGACGTGACACACGCAGGCGCTAGTGTGTGTCACGTCTTGATTTCGTCCTTTTCACGCGCTATAAGCCTTGCGATGTCATACCAACAAGCCCAAATCACTGCACAACAGCATGTATGTGCTACTGCGGATGTGCCGCTCTTAAATAAAGATCTTTGACACAACTTCGGTCACTTGCCATGTGCCGCTTTTGAGTGATGCACCAGATGATCGGTGGAAATGAACTTGTGTCACATATATTTAGACAATCATGTCTGTATGAACTATTTCACGCCTGCACCCCAAGCGGACTTCGAGGTGGTGCCGCCAGATGGCGCATCGTGTCCAGTGGGAAGCGCGGGAGAGGGGCCCGGTTGCATACACTCTTCAAGCATGACGCGTCTCTGCGGTGGCCATACGGCATGTCGCTACAGTGCTTCCACGCTAATCTCATTAACGTAGACATTCATCGTGACATATTTAACAGAGAAAGGCACGCTAGCTGGGGGTCGATATTCGAATGCATTATGTAACCGTGCATACGACAACGGACGTAGAAGGAAACACACAGGACACACACCGTGAGATGCCTACTGCCGGCATTCTTTTTCGCGTCCGCGATGTTCTACTCTTTATGTTATGCATATTGTTTTGCATATCGGCGGAGCTTCGTGAGCATGCTACGTGTGGCCTTATAGCGCACTGTGGCGCATGTAATGTAGGCTTCTTTGGTCACCAGTGATAAGAAAATCGCATTATTGGGCTGTTTTCTCTCATTAGTTAATTTATCTCACGAGTTAATTATAGAACGTAGAACGTATATGTCCTTCCTATATTCTTCGCTTCAATCTGCCCATGCGGAGAATGGCTGTGAAGGTGAAGTGTGCGTGCACTGTGAAGGTGAATATTTTTTTACCGCGATGGTAAAGTGGGGTGTTATAAAAGAGAAAAAGACGAAAAGTTTTACGCAGAGATTTTTAGAAGCGTTTTCAATTATATCATGCGGTTATCCGCTGATTATATCAACAAGTGACTAAAACATCATAACCTTCGAGCGCGTGATAAAATAAATAGGGAAGACGCGATAAACCGTGCGAACGCAAAGATGGATATCTTATCGGTAATGTATGAAAGACAGCACTGTTATACAGTAGAGAACGCAGGGAGCGCAGTGCGGTTTTTATGAAAAGTGATCTCGAAACGATTGAGTACAAGCAAGAGAGCGCAAATTTAGAAAAAATAAAAGCGCTCTGCGGAATATTTTGGAAGGTTTAAGAGCAGTGAAAGCGGCTAAAAGTAAGTAGACACACTCAAGCACTGAAATGAAATTCAGGTAAGTGGTCAGACTCAGGAGTAGAGTCCATTTCTCACGATTTTTCTTTTTGAATAAAGTAATCGCGAAGAAATGCTGCCTAGTTGTACCAGTTCCGAGATACAGAACTAGAACACTACGCTAGCTGAACGGCCCAGTTCCTAACTGCACGAGTGGATACTGAATGAAAAAAAAAAATGTAGCAAAGCAAGAGTCAAAGTGAAAGGCGAAAGCAGGTTGTGCGTGCCTCGGAGAGCGGGACAGCTCTTGACAAATGCACCGCACCGGCTCGTTTGTTTCCTCGTGCTCGTCGTGACGTTTCAACACAAAGCGCGTACGAAGCGAAATGCTCCTGATAGGTGTGTTGAACAATATGGCTCTCACACAGCCACGTTGCCTGCTTCCTGCCTTGTTTTGTTGCTCAAGCCAAGTTGCTACGTGCCTCGCGAGAGGGGACATCTTTTATTCATCGCTGCCGCTATCGCGGTGACAGAGATGGAAAACCGTTGCGGAGAAAATGTAATTGTCTTACTATTTCTGCTGCGGGTGCTCGACGTTCTGGACCTGCCCGCAGAATGATTAAAATGCATAATACTGACCACCAACGGCAATAACGGAGAAAGTGAAGGAGCACTTCTTTATCTTAAAAATTAAATTGTCCTCAGATATGTGGTTTCTCGGGCTCGGAATACTAAAAGTGTAGAAATTAAGCAATGCAATTTCTTTAGTCAATGAACATTGTAGTATGATATAATCAAAAGAAATGTGAGCTCGTCGATTCTACATCTGAGGCTCTAGACGGAATGTGACCACTCGTATAGCAGCAGGTTCTTTCTGATATCTGGCCTTCTGGAAGTTTTCCGACCAATGTACATTTTTCGTGCTAGTAAAGCAGACGGCAGAGTGGAAGCAGTACTGATGTGCTTCGTCGAGACGGTCGTGCCGAAAGGTGGTTCCTTCGATTCGCATATTTTGTTGTTTCTATGCTTGAATTTTTCATGGTTCGGTTTCACTTAGCAGAAAGTGGAAACGATATAAAAGGTTGCAAATGCTGGTAACTTTATTTCTTCGAAAGGTTGCGGTGAAAAATTTTAACTTTGAACGCCGAACAAATAGTGCCGAACAAAAAGAAAAATATCTTTTTCCGAGAAGGTGACATGCCCATGTTTCTTGTACTTCCACGGTTTGTGCTTCCGCGAAGGCAGAGGTCTATGTTTACCTTCAGCGATTTGCCTTGTTTGTTGCGAAAGATGTCAGCGCTGAGATATGCTTATCCGGATGTCAAATAACGTCACAAGTAAACGCGACAGAGTGCCTTAGCACGACGAAATGCGTGGTTCCGTGATCTACAATGGCTGTCATGCGATTATGCGCATTTGCCCTGGCGCACGCGTACCTGTCCTTTCGGCACGGTAGATGGCAGCAGCATATCGCTGCAGCGTACTACTATGCCAATACTATTTATAGTATTGTATTTATAGTATAGTACATAGAGCATGGAGTGCGTGTGAAGCGATCTGCGGTCGTCACATGCAGTACTTAACAAAGCTATATCGACACAACTCTGCAACTGAAACTGGCTGCTGTGCAATATTATTGAGCTGCGGCATGCGACGCCACGTGGTCACTCTTATTCTCTGATGAAGTAGAATAGCCCGTTTATAAAACAACGCGCCGCCAACAATTAAACATTGTATCGTGGATATGCTTTATAAAGCCCACTATTGCAATAGATGCTGTAAATGTTATTTTTAGAAGTTACTCAGTTACTACTAACAATTCAGGAGATTACGAAGCTAGTGCTGTATTTTCCGAGTGTTGGCTCATATCACCCAGTTGTTTTTTTCCGCGTCGCGGGCTTTTCCTTCTTTTCATTAAATGTTGTGGTGAATATCAGCTTCTACATGTACATATCTGTTACGGGAACACACGCCAGGCTATTTGTCCTTATATGGTTTAGCTGTTATTGCCTTGAGCAATAACTGCGTAAGCGCGTTGCAAGCATAGAAGTTATTGATCGCCTCATACTGTCGAGAATGCGAGAAGATGAAGTACAGCACAGAATTCCTGGCAGAGAAAGTATTCCACTCCCCGTCTTCGGGAAGTCCTGAAGCAGACACTGATTGTCCAGGCACGTTTCGGAGCAATACTAGGCACTATACATGACTCATCAGCAATTACCGAAGGATTTATATCGATTTCTGTTACTTGCTTCCAGCATCACAGTGAAAGGAGAAGATGTGAACGCGGGCCCGAAGTTGCTTGCAACATGCAAGAAATTTGTAATACGATGGCAGCTCTGTAAATGGAGGATTCAAGTCAGTCATTGGAAAGAGAATGTGATGGTTTTGTGACATTAGCAAGGAAAGAATTGTTTTCGAAATCGAATTTTCAAGAGATGCCTAATAAATAAATATTCTTGCTAATTTGCGAAGTTAGCCGTTAGTGGTATAAAACCACAAACGGACATTATCTGCACCTAAAGACAGTGTATAAGCCCACGATTATCTCGGAGAACCTAGACAGTGTTCAATATCTTGGCGGGAAGAATTACACCAAGGTGCTAAACATAATAAGTTGAGATAACTGCTCATGAATTTTTTTCTTTTCGTCTCACAAGAAAACTTTTCAGAAAGACCAATACGACACTATGAGCTAACATATTACACTCTCTGCACAAAAGTTAACGCCTAAGGAAAGGTGCTTTGCCAAACACAGACAAGGACCAGAGGGTATCGACATGGACAATCGCAAGTTTTATTGAGCTACGAAAGTTAACTTTGTCCTAAAGTTTGACGCTGACAGAGCAGGCTGGGTGAGACGGTTGCGGCAAGTGCTTTCGTGTAGTCGCTTGATTCATGCTTTTAATCCGCTCCATGGACTGCACACGTCCCCAAGATATTTTACGAGGTAATAACGCAGAAGAAATAGAACCTATTTGCTTTTTGGAAGCACTCTAACCTTATTGCGGGGCTTGGAGTTCGAAAAGTAAAAAAGAAACAGAAATGAGATACACCCTGCTTGCGATGCGATTGTTTTTTTCTGGTGAAAAACGCGCCGTGACATAGCACACAAAAAGAAACATTGAATTAAAAAAATACTTTAGCGCGGTTTGGAGTTGTAATAGCTTCCAGTACCTGTCCGTTCACAGCGCACACCGTTCCATCATGTGTGCCAGCAACCGGGGGCAGCGCTGCGTCCAACGCACACGCATGTTTTCGTTCACCTCTGGCTACATTTCTTTGCTTTTCCCCCAACTGGCCTTTCACGGGCCACCCAACAGATAGATAAACACAAAGCACCGCTAGCTTCTAAAAATGACGGAAGAAAAAAAGAAGAGAGGTACACCAAGGAGGCGTTACGCGCCATTGCTTTTCCACAGTTCAGCTCTATTGTTGATGCTCCCTATGTTGTGAGCTCTCCCCCTCCGTTTGCTTTTTGTTTATGTGGTTCGCTATTATCTGCGGGGTTTCACCCCTGACTCGTGTTTTGCACCCGGGGGGCAGGGTGGCGGGCAGCCGGGCAACGCGCCACTGCACACACCGCACACTTTAGGCCACTTCGTGAGGAGCCTTCGCGGTACGGCACAAGTACTCGCAAACACAGTCGCGGAGGCAGTTAAGCAAGGAAGCAAGAAGCACGTTGCCGAGAAGGGACGCTATAGCTCCACTTTTTGCTTCGAGGATCGCGAAAACCTTTTATCATGTTTATAATTACGAAAATCACTACAATTGATCCTTTTGGTAGGCGGAATCAAAACAGAAAATATGTGGAAACACTCGTATATTCGTTTAAGCCAGTTGATATTTTTTTTTTATTTCCGCCAGTGTGATTGGTATTTAAATGCACAAGATTGACTATGTTAAAGCTGCGGTAAAGTGACAGTTGCCGGTATTAAATAACTCAGCTTTGGCGTTATAGCTGCAGCAGAATTGAACAAAGCTTTTCGCTCGCAAGTGTTGTTTGCTTTTGGTCGCATTGTCGTCGACCTCACCGCTTCTCGCCGGTATATGGGACTAACACGCCGTGCGGTTGACCTTCGTTTAAATATTGCAAGGGCGTGTGTATTCACTCGACAGAAACCACTGCTTTCAAATGACGGCATTTGAGAGAAAATGCCGGGTTCTAGTGAGGGCATGATCTCGAAATTTTTATGTAGGACCTGAACTTTAAACTCACATAAAATTTTTAGAATAAGGAAATAAAACATTACGGTTAGATTTATTATGAGGTATTAGTACACTGTAAAACAGATGTAGGTTGATGTTGTCACGTAGTAGTGACGCCGAAGAACACAGCAGCAAAAGTGCGAATGTCTGACTTTTTATTGGGCGAACCTGCGCCTACAAAAGCAAGTTACACTCAAAGCACAAAGATAGTGGCGAACACAGTCGTCGGTCGTAAGAATCTGATCTGCGGGTCAAGCGCGTCGGCTTTTATGCATGAGTCAGCGTAGGTTCCGGAGTAATCGCTGGTGGCCACGTGTTTTCCAGAAAGTGCTAAATATATCGCGTCACGCATGCACTCAGATTACACAAAGTGCGGTGACAGCAGAGAACGGATAGAACCATCGAAAACATTCGAGTAGCTTTCGATACATGCAGGCACTTCCTGCGCTGAGCGACAACGTTTAAAATTTGTTAACTTGTGAAAAGCCGTCTCCTGAGAAAGATAAACCAATATGTAAACGTGTAATTATAATACAAGACATGTACCAAGTTTGTGAGATCACCATGAGGAACGTTTGAAATTAGGAAATTTACCTATGTCTCAAAATTTAGAAGTGGGCGAGTTGGTGTGGTTCCATCTCAACGAGAAAATGCGCGAAAAAGACGTAGATCAGAAAGAGAGAAACACCCGTGTTCGCGGTTTTTCTCTTTCTCGTCTACGTCTTTTTCGCGCACTTTTTCGTTAAGATTTACCTAGGCACACAGGAATAGGTTATCCACGTTACATCGTGAACAAAGCTTCAGTGCATTGCGATATGTTTGATTGCTGAGTTATACTGTGTGTTCCAGCCAACGTTAGCCAAGGTGTCTGTCTAAAGATAAGAAGATGATAAAAAAGCGACAGGGCAAGATAATATAAAACGTACGGTGCTCAGTCCTGAGAGGTCTGACTACTGAACAACGCAACCCTTATATTCGTACCTTGCACAATATTTTTTAAACATTTGTTTTCTTTTAACATCCTGGCTAACGTTAGCTTGGACACCCTATGTAGCATCAGTAAGAAATACCAACGATATACAAACTATAACTCAATATTCGTGGGGACGAAACTGTTAGTTGGTGGGCGTCTCCTGCAGGCGTTTGATAGCAACATCGCTATATACCGATGTTGCTACCCATTCACTAATGCGATGTTTTGGCCCGTGTGGCTTTAGTCGTAAGGGCCGAGAGACGGATCTGACAGGTTAGGCAAATGACTGCTTTGGCCACTGCATGGTAGCTTTCGGCACTAAATTTTGATTGTATTACGGTACAACTCACAGAAAGAAAAATAATGTTGAGGGTTTTTGATTTCTTAAGAAAGGCAATGCTCAATAGCCTGAAAAGGAAAGGGCAATTCATGATCGCCCGTCAGCCTCTAGACTCCCTGAAGGACAGTAGGGGCTCTCTCTAGGGTTTCATTATATTGGTCAATTACTCACAGGAAACCCTGATACGGAGAAGGAAAATCACCGAGGAAAACAAAATGGTTAGAGTGCATACTGCAGGTATTATGGAATCATTACCATGGTCGTTGTAAAGAAAAGTATACAATCATTGAATTATACCGGGGATAACACAAGGGAAACAAGCTTGAAAGCTAACAAAGAAGCTCGAGAACACCTTAAGGGCCGCTCAAAGAGCGATGAAACGAAAAATGTTAGGCGTAAGGTTAAGAGACACGAAGAGAGCGGTATGAATAAGAAAGAAAACACGCATAGCCGACATTATCGTTGACATTAGGAGAAAAAAAAAAGTGGAGCTGGGCAGGCCATGTAATGCGTAGGGTAGGTAACCGGTGGACCATTAGAGTTATAGAATGGTTTCCAAGGGAAGAGAAGCGTAGAAGGGGACGGCAGAAAATTATGTGGGGTGATGAAATTCGTAAATTTTCGGGTACAAGTTGGAATCAGTTAGTGCAAGACAGCGGTAATTGGATATCATTGGGATGGGCTTTCGTCCTGCAATTGACGTTAAAAAAAAGGGCTGCTGCTGCTGATGATGATGTCTGAAACAAACTTGTTCAGCGCAGAAGCTGAGGCTGCAAGCACTGTTCGAACAATGGACGTAATCACAAGGCGCTGTTCAAGTAGCATGCAGGTGGCGATATTCCCATGGAGAGCGCGTGGCTATCGGACATCTGTTGCTCGTTTCAAAGGCCCCTGTGACGCTTCCTCCGATGGTGTTACCTAACTCGGTTCATTCAACTCTTTGCAATTGACGAAGCGCTTTCTCATGATGAATATATGATGTGTTGTCATGAAACACCGCTAAACGAGGTGCCTACCTGCGGCTTGAAAAGCAGAAATTCGATCCGAAACTCTCACGTTTCTCGAGCTTCCGAGTAAACAGGGCCAATCGCCAAGGGTGCATTAAGCTGCATGGAAGCGTCAAGGGGTTTGTATGTGTTTTTGCGAAAGCAAATGAGCGTTTCAGTTGTTTTTATTGTTTTCTTCCTTCTGTTTTTCTTTTTGATTTCTGTTTTTATGGACACGAACTTTTGCAAGCGAAGGAAAGCTGGAAAGGTCAATGCGTTCCATGCTTACGTCTGAAAGCGTTTTGCAATAGTACTAAGACTCGTATAACGCAAGATGTTATTTGACAGCTTTATATTTATTGAAGTTATGCGCACTGACGTGTTCCTGCGCGCGTGCATCCCCACGTATGCTTCAATCGCTTCAAGGCGCGAGTTATGATAAACACAGGGCGTGTTACCGAGCAGTCACGCTGTCTCCGTGGAGTCTGCGAGAGTCCTCGAGAAAAGCCCTTTGAGCGATAAAAACAGCGCATGCGTTGGTCCCTTTGTGTTTGCCGAGCTGAGGTACAATAACAGTGCAGTACTAATTCGCGCAAACACCTACCCTTTTCAAACTGAACCTCAGTCAATAAACTTCAGATTCCCCCCGCCCCCCAGAATTACGATAAATATCAATATAATCATGCTGTGTAGACCTCTTGGGCTTGTACGCTCTCTGTTAATATGCGGCACAGCACTGAAATGAGGAACGCGAGATTAAGGTCGCGTTGGCCTACATTCGCGGCTCCGCTACCCGGAAAACCAATAGGCTGATGGGATGCAAAGGCGTCGTCAAACTTGAGCAGAAATGTCAGAACCTTTTACGGTAGAAATTCATGGACATGTTTTCGTACACAAAGACATAAACGCGACTCTTGCAGAAAAACCAACATGTGAACGAGCGTTCGCAAAAATACGAACAAAGATGGCTGTGCGCAGGGGAGAACGTTATTGGACACGTGAAGCAGGTGTAATTGCCTCTACCTCTGCGCTGCGGTCCAGTGCGGAAGCTAACTGGAAAAGCCGTGCTACGTCCCTAGGGAAAGCACACTGTGCAGCAATCTCGTGTTGTACCCCTGCGGCGATTCTTTTCACCATCATTGTAGCGCT